>NC_090989.1:263801342-264104372 GCF_041146395.1 Eulemur rufifrons
GATGTTTCATTTTTTAAACTGGGTGATGAATATTGGTTATAATTATTCACTGCACTGAAAATAAATCACAAAGCAACTTGGCAATAAAAAGGGAAAAAGATCTTTCTAGAGTGACTCATTTCCTGAGGGTGTTAAACGGTTCTACTAAAGCAGAAGAGAATTGTTCATGATCGCCTCTAACTGGACACCTAAGAGTTCCTGTGGGTGGCAGAACTTCCACTTGTTCCAATCAAAGTTCTTTATCCTCAAACCAACCTTACCATTTGCATCTGAAAGGCTGCTTGCCTGCCTTCTGATCCATGGAACTGTGTTTCCTTCTTGCCCCATCCAACAGTGATAAATTTGCCTACAGAACAATTGGTTGAGAACATGCAATACAATGAAATAAGCTGCATGACATGAAATAAAAGCAGTTTCAGTGCTATTCTTCATGAAGTCTAAGACCTCTCAATAAATTTAAACAAGTCAATATTTAAAAAAACTATGTTCTATAGGATATGCACCAGTAATTTTGAAGAATTTGAAATGCCCTTAATTATTTTGTTATTTATTCATTTAGTTTACTCCTGGCAAGCTGTGACTTCTCCCTTATTTTGGAAAATGCTGTACTGCTATCTTATATGTTCCAAATTCCCTTAATGACAGGAGTCAGCAATCTCATTCTTGCCTTACAAGTAAGAATGAAACAAAGAATTTTCACAATATGTCCAAAACATAAGACTCCAAGACAAGACCTGGGAATAAAATTCTAACTGTAAGATTTCAATCAACTAAATGTATCCAACCCCCCTCCCCGCCACTGGCGGTAGAGGGGACCGTAGATCATCGAATCCAGCTCCTCATGTAGACTTAATGGCAGAGCCTAAAACTAGAACATAGGGCTTCTCCCTTCTAAATCATAATGCTTCTCTTACACAAAACATAAAGGCCAAGCTGCTGAAACAATACAACCCTTCTGTTCTGGGAGGTAAGATCTGGCATCCATCTGCAAGAGGTACCATGAAGAGGGTCCTGAAAACATCAGCCAAATCCAGGACCCAATTCTTCCCTCCTGCCACTGATTCTGACTCTGATGAAGCAGGGCTATAATCATTTTTATAAATTATGGGTTAGTACGACCATTTCCTGTCTGCTTACATCCCAGCACTATAATACCTCAAAGCACACCTTGCTGCTGTGCACAAATAGCAGTGCCTATCTTGCTGCACATCCCCGGGCTTCTACCTGCAAGTTTCCACAGAGGCAAAGGATCAAGAAGTAAAGCCAGAGAACTTTTCCACGGAGATAAGACAATAAGTGATGGGGTTACAGCAGGAATCTGTCAACTACAACCTATATCTGCTTTTACAAACAAACTTTTATTGGAACACAGGCGTGCTTATGTATTGTCTATAACTACTTTCACACTACAACAGCAAAACTGAGTAGTTATAACAGAGACTGTACAGCCTGCAAAGCCAAAAACGTTTACTACCAAGCCCTTTCCAGAACAAGTTTGTTGACCCCTGGATTAGAGGAAAAATATTCATCACTCCATAGAGTAATTTTTTTGTACTGATAAATACATTCCTAAGGCCTAACACCCTAACTTTGACTATCTTACCCTTGATTCACTACATTAGGCTTCTTATGAAAAAGTCAGCAGGAAAAGCCAGGCCCAGAACACTTTCCCATCCCAAGGAGTGCTATGTAGTGGTACTCTCTCTCTGACTGTCCTCAAAGCTGGATGCCCCAAAGTTCCACCCTGGATCCTAGACTCTTCCAGCACCATATATGGTCCCTGAGCAAGTTCATCTGCTCCCAAGATTATAAGAATATCCTACATACCAATCACTCCCAGTCCATAGCTTTGGTCTCTCCTAAGCTTCAGCCTCTTATATCTGCCTACTGCACGTAGCAATCCCATATGACCAGTCAACAAATCCAGAACAGAACTCACCACCTACCCCTTACAAACCAGCACCTCCCCATCTGCCCTCTCTCAGTTACTGGCATCGTTATTCCCATCACCTGGCTGGTGTCCCACTAAACTCTTTCTTCCTCCGCCTTATATACCAAAGTCTATTTATTTCACTTTCTAAACTGGTATTTCTTAAACAGGTCTAGGGCAGGAGGGGAACCATTCACATATATTCCAAAGAAGTTTCTCAGATAATTCCAAAAAATGTACTCCCATCCTCACTGAGAATCATGTTTTTCCTGAATTCATTCCCTCTTCTACCCCATACCCACCTCTCCTCTCTCACCTAGATTCCAGTAGCAACTTCCTACCTGATCATTTTGCCTCTAGTCTTTTATCTCTCCACACACACAAATAAAAAGATATGTAATCAAGATCCATCTTTCTACTAGAAAAATCTCTTTAAACTTCTCATCATCAAAACCTTTAACAGCTGATCAACTATAACTCAATGTAAAAATTCCCTACCACAAACTTAATCAAAATCCATCCCTTTTATTTCATTCTACACTCATGTTCTGCCACTCCAGCAATGCTGCACTCGTCACAGTTCCCTGAAAAACCGTGTTTCTATGAAACATCCCTCCCTTGAAATAGACTTATTCACTTGACTAGACTACTCCCCAACCCTCAGCCCTCATCTACGCAACACCAATTCAGCTGAGACTCAGCTCAAATCAGCCTCCTTAGGGAAATCTTTCCTCTCCAGTTACTGATTTTCTTGCCTTATGCTACCCTATACCCGCATTATCATGTCATTACTGTACTTCTGAGACACCCTAAGAGAAAAATCTAACTACTTAACTATTTTTTAATTATTCATAGCACCAAACACACTGTTGGGTTCACAGTACCTACTCAAAATTATTTCTGAACAAATAATTTTCTATTAAATAAACAAGTAGCAGTTTTCTAAATGATTTCTCAGAGTTGGTAGAGCAAGAAGACATGAAGTTAGGCCTCAGCAAAAGTTGAAATACCTTCTCCTCCATGCCTCTCTTCAATCAGGCCAGCTACCTGGTATCGTAAAGTTGGCCAGAACTTACACTCAATAAGCATCTCCCCTCTCCTCCCTCTTCAGTATTCCCAACAGCATAAATGCCCAAATGACCTTGGCTAGATCTTAGCAAGAAAACAACCTGACTGGTCCCATGAAAATGCAGATTCAGATCCAATCGGTAGTAAAAATCAGCCTTCTATCCCACCTCTGTTGTTCTCTTCTCCCCAAAACTGCACCCCAGAAATGTTCTCTTTATTCTAGCTTATACAATCCCTTTCCTTAAAACCCCATCCTAAGCGTTTCCTAGGGTTTGTGAAACAACTACCCAGGTGACCTCAAGCACAGATTTCTATTTTCCAGGTTACTGACAAAGTCAGCAGCCTCAGACCTACAGGGAAACCTGAGATACGCCTTTTAAAATCTAGGATGGGCTAAAGGAACTAGGCTAACAGACATTTAGTAAATGAGGATTTAAGTTTCACAATTCTTTCGGTTTACGATGTGGCCTGCAGCGCACAAGAAAAATGATCAAAAGTGGGAAGGAACTTAAGGTAACAAAATGTTTAAACAAAGATATACTCACTTTCTCCAAAATCATCCTGGTGGATTTGCTGCTCCATGATTGGTTCAAAGTCTTTTGTCATCATAATCAGGGTCTGTTGCCCTTAGAGGGACACAAACAAGAATGATGTTATTTTCATGTAACAAATTTGCCATTCCATTAATATCTATGGCACTATAAGCTACAGAGCTGGAGTGAAGGAGTCAGATAGGGCAGAAAGAATTCACTCAAAATACTTTGACTTAAAAAAAAATAAAAACTTTGCCTGGATAAGTCACCTAGTGCTTATTTTCAGCTATTTAAGTGTGCAAAGCTGAACATAAAAGTCCACATAGCCCTCCTCCATCAACTTCAACACCTAGTTTCCATCCAAGACGTCTCTGCAAATATATACGTCATCAGTGGTGCTCATTTACTGAACTAATCCGGACTGAAGAGACTTAAAGGAAAAAAATAGGAATGCAAGAGGAGCTTTTAGAATGTGTTTATATAACAACTCTTAGAGTAGGTTAAAATAAATATTGCTGATATTTTTAACTATAACTGTGGACTTAGCAGCCTCCTCAGGTTTTATGACTTTGTTTCTCACTTGTAAAGACTGAAAAAGTTACAAGAAACAACTTTTTATAAAATATACTAAGAGGTAAAACTTAAGTCAGAAAAAACCACATTCACTTTACTATAATAATACTGGTATCATTGTTCAAAGAAATTTTTAAAAACTTAAGCACTCCAAAATTGAAGCCTGTAAGATATCTGGAGTAATGTTTGCAGTAATAAGTCAGGTAGGCACCAGTGACAAACTTACCTGTGGCAAGGAGCACCAGCTCTTGGTCAGGACTCCAACTCATGACAGAGATACCACTGGCTACGCTCCCAACACATTCCAGCTGAGACAGAGAAAATTGAAAAGAGACCCAAAACACCAGTATCTCAGTAAAAATTTACTACAATCTCAATCAAAACAAATATACAAATGTGAATTTATTTAACAAATATATCTTCAGTAACAGGTGTCAAGAGACTAAACCTGTTATTAGACAAAGGGATTAGAAATGGACACCCCATTCTTCCCAGAGCTATCTCATGAAAGAGATAAAAAGATGATTCTACAGAAGATTAGAGCTTTAACCAAGATCTTCAGGAAGCAAAGCAGGTCTGAATGCAGGAAATGACAAGTGGCCCAGCACAGTTTTTCTGAGGAGATGTCTCAAAGAGTGATAATAGGGGGAGGAGAGAGAGATCAAGAGGAAAAATAGTACTGAGGCATAAAGCCATAAAAAGAGCAGTTAAAAATCAGCTTCAGTCAGGTGTGGTGGTATGCACCTGTAGTCCCAGCAACTCGGGATGCTGAGGCAAGAGAATCATTTAGGCTCAGGAGTTACAGTGAGCTTTGATTGCACCACTGCACTCCAGCCTGGGCAACAGAGCAAGACCCCACTGGGAAAAAAATCAGCTACAACTAGAGCATAAGGTATACATATATGAATAATGGCGGGGATGAAGCTAAAAAGGAATTTGGGGAACAAGGAGTGAGTGAAAGGTCTCACTAAAGCAAAATAAGAAACATGGACTCTATCTTCCAGACAATAGGGAAGCCACAAAGGGGCAAGATCAGCACCATTAGATGACATAATGAACTGGAGGAGCTCAGTCATCAGGAAAAAATTCTACAAAATGTTTGGGAAGTAAAAGCATATCTTTTAAATATAAGAAATACAAATTGAGTTGTATGTGGTGGCTTGTGACTTTTCTCACCATGAAGTGAGAGTAAGGTTTATTACTGTACTAAATGGAATGGTTTAAAGCAAAGGTGCCAGATTTAGACTGCCAGGGTTCAAACCCCACCTGATGACTGTGTGACTCCAGCTTAGTTACTTAATTACTCTGTGCTTCAATTTCCTCTTATGAAGAATGGGAAATAACAATCTACTTCCTAAGGTCATAGTGAAGATTAAATAGATTTGCGTGAAAAGCACTTGAAAAAGTGCCTGCACATTGTAAACATTTAATAAATGTAAGCTACTATTATTATCCTACCATAACTCCTGTGACACAATCAATGTTAAAGATCACACTTAATGGAGTAATCAAAGATTAAAAAAGAATCAAGCAATTGTAATTTGAAACTATGGCCATTAAGAAGGTGAGGATGGGAATCCAAAAACTCAACCTTAAGCTAGAGTAGAGAAAGAAACAACTGGGGCCAGGTACAGTGGCTCACGCCTGTAATCCTAGCACTCTGGGAGGCCGAGGCGGGTGGATCGCTTGAGCTCAGGAGTTCGAGACCAGCCTGAGCAAGAGCAAGACCCCGTCTCTATTAAAAAAAAAAAAAAAAAAAAGAAATAGAAAGAAATTAGTTGGACAACTAAAAATATACAGAAAAAATTAGGTGGGCATGGTGGCATATGCCTGTTGTCCAAGCTACTTGGGAGGCTAAGGCAGGAGGATTGCTTGAGCCCAGGAGTTTGAGGTTGCTGTGAGCTAGGCTAATCCCATGGCACTCTAGCAGGGGCAATACAGTGAGACTCTGTCTCAAAAAAAAAAAAAAAAAAGAAAAGAAAGAAAGACAGACAGACAGATGCAATTGGCTGAAATCTGTGTCTCCTGGCAGTCTTAAAATATGCATGTAATGATAATGTATTACTTTAGTGCCTATAGTTAGGGACTCTAAAGTTGGCCAATCAACATTCATAACTAAAAACATAAGCCATACAAACATTTCAAAGATTTTCTAAATTGAAAAATAAAGGCTAAACTCAGGATGAGATTCTGATAAGAGGTGATTTACACCACACAAGAATGGCCAGTTTTTATTATTTTAAATAGCTCTCATTTGGAATGTTCTGATTTTTCTAATTAATAAATGCAGTAGACAAAACTGAGTTTTAGAAGAATCTTGAATCACTTCTCAGCCTTTAGGCTAACATCAAGTGTAGAAGAATCTTAAAGCCATACCAAAAAAATTTTTTTTTTTTTGGACATAAGGTCTCGCTCTGTTGCCCAGGCTAGAGTGCAGTGATGCCATCGTAGCTCACTGCAACCTCAAACTGCTAGGCTCAAGTGATCTCCTACCTCAGCCTCCTGGCTAGGACTACAGGTGTGGACCGCCACGCCCAGCTAATTTTTCTATTTTTTTGTAGAGATGGGGGTCTCACTATGTTGCTCAGGTTGGGCTCGAACTCCTGGCCTCAAGTGATCCTCCCGCCTTGGCCTCCCAAAGTGCTAGCATTACAAGCATGAGCCACCACATCTAGTCTAACAATTTTTTTATAAAGAAATATATAATACAAAGACTGTAATTTGCCAAAGCTTAAAGATTATGGCTTCTGGTTTGAAAACGTCCATAATAACAAGTGATCTATTTGAAGATGCTTGAGACTTCCTCCTCACTGGACTCTTCTACTCACCTGCTGTGTGCTAAGACTGCAGAGTATGACATCTCCAGAGGCTGTGGCCACACACACAGACTCCTGATCTAGCAAGTCCTGAATACCAACAATGCAGCCACTTCCATCCTCTGGGAGAAAGCCTTCTGCCACCAAAGAAATTTCATGTTCCACCTTTCACCAAAGGAAACACATAAGCAAATTAATCCAGTATATCTTCAAGAACAATTCATAACATTTCCAGAAACAGAATACTTTTTAATGCTTCTTTATAATGTAAAATTTTTAAAATGTTTTTTAGATTAAAATCCAAGCTTTCATTTGAGAAATATCATAACTGTGTCATCTTTAATGAGAAAAACAGGTATTGTAACCTTTTTGCCAAACAAACAACAAGCAACCCAGACTCTTTAAAAATGTCCAATAAAACATGGAGCTAACTATGGTCTTCTAAGATTTCTATAGTATGGGGGAAAGGCACTAAGAATGTAATCACCTAAAATACATTAGTAGCAAAATATAATTAACGAAAGATATCAAAATCAACCCGCTGAGCTTTTAAAAGTATATATGGTTAGGATCCAGCACTAAAGATTCTGATTTAGTTGATATGAGATTGGGGCTCAAATATGTTTTTAAGGGCATATCCCAGTTACTCAGGAGGCTGAGGCAAGAGTCCTGCTTGAGCCCAGAAGTTCAAGACCAGCCTACGTGATACAGCAAGACCACATATCAAAAAAAATAAATAAAATAAAAATTTTAAAAATAAATTTTAAAACATATTTTTAAAAAGATCTTTGGGTAATTTTCATGTGCATTGTCAGTTGAGAATCACTATTATAAATAGTATTTACATGGTAGAAAGGGTAAAAAGTAGAGCACCCACTTAAAATATAAGGTCAGAGTTTTACTGACTTTAGCAGCAGAGTTAAAGGTAGGTTACTATTTCAGCTATGTCTAACATGACATCTATAATAAAGCAAAGAGAATTTTAAAAAGATATAAATTCAATAAGATGTAAAAAAAGACTATCCTGGGGGAAGAAAGTTTGGAAGAAGGCAAGTCAAGAGTCATACCCAAGTGTAGCATTCTCTATCAGTAACTTACTTCTCTTCTGACTGGGTCTACTTCTATCAGTCCATGCTCTGAGCCAATGAGCACTGTCTTCTGTTCAGCTCGAAGACAGAAGCACTGAGGTATCCCTGGAGCTTGAATATCCCTGAACTCCAATGTCCGAAGTAACTCCAGATTTCTCATGATGAAGTGATACCCAAGAAAAAAGTACAGGTATCCCCTGATGAAGCATTAATCCCTAAGAGATAAAGGAATAGCTTCATAGTGATAAATGACCACACCTACATAAGTAAAATGATTCAGGGGATAGAGAAGTGGTAGTTAGAATTAGAATAATCAAGAATAATCAAAATCTAAGCACACACCCACATACAGATATGTGGCAACAACCTGACCCACTGTATATAGTTATGGTCAATATTTGAGGATTCTGAAATCTCTCTAAGTAGGAAAAAAAAAAAAAAACATGTTAATGTGCTAGATATTTATACTCAGATCCCTTTAAGATTTATGATTGTAAGTCCCTAACTTATGGTATGGGTGGCAATTACGCAGACCAGACTGGCCTTACTGTCACTTTAATGCAAGGTGAATTCTCTCATCTTGGCATTTCATATACATGACATTGAAAGAATAAAGATGAATCAATCCTTACAGTCCATAGTAGATAATGTCAATTGTAGTAGGAATCCTACAACATATAATGTGGGTGAAGAGGAAGGCAAGATCATATATGGTGGAAGCAAGGAAGAAAATCAAAACAGACAATGGTTTTAGTAAGTTTTGGTTGACATTTACATTCAAGAACTTCTAGAAATTATTTGAACCTGTACTGTATCATGCAGGTTTTTAAGTTAAATCTAATTCTATATTATACAGAGCTTGAGTTTTTCGAAGTATATAAAAATTATATCTTTTATCTTTAAACATCATAAAAATGCCCACTGACAAAGATTTGAAAGGATAGGTACATTTGAGATGAGAGAATGCCTGGCACGTCTGGCTAAGGGGGAGTAAGCAAAGGACAGAGTAGCAAGAAGTGAGCACAGCAACAACAGCCAGAATTTCCTAGCTGTTTTTCACACTGGTTTATCTAATAATAATCATGCTGTTACTCTTGCCCTGACCAGATTATCATGTCTCCATATCCCTCCCTGTGAACTTGGATTTTGTTTATCCAAGTCTGTGGAGCCCTGGGGTCCGTGGACCTCAGGATAAGAATGTGGGAGGTAGGGAAAAGGCACAAGTAGAGGACTCATTTTTTCCTGTTTTCTTGCTGTTCCTGTCACCCTAGCAACAGACCAATATCTAGCACTCCCAGGGCCAGCCTCATCACCGCTCCCCGCCCAGCCAGAGGTACCAGCACCACTCAGGCAAGGGCCTCTCCAGACAGCTGAAATCTAGCTCCACGGGTCTCATCCTCTGAATTCCTGAGCCATCAACACCAGAAGTCTGAGGCAGGCTTCACAGTGCCTCTTCTCCAAGGTTTAGGTCCATAACCCCAACATCTTCCCTTGTTTTCACCCCCAGCCCTACCTAAGTGTTGTAACTGCTTCCTTCAGTTTCTTTCTGTGTCACTTCACTGCTTTTACTTTTTGTTCCTCTAATAGCTATTTAACCAATTCTTCATATTAAATCCTCTCTGTTGAAATACGGTATGGTTTCTACTTTTCTGACTGGACCCTAACTGACAAATACAGCAAACAACCTGAGTTCTCAAATTACCGAGCTTTCAATATTACCAAGTTCATCGCCAAGGGGAGCTCAGTCATCTACTTCCCATTCCCATCCCCTTGGCCTCAAAACTAACTTCTGTGAATTTTCACACCAATCATCCTTGTTCCCTTATCTCCTCAGAGAAAGCCATGTATGTCCCCACTCCTTTCAAGGTTACGAAAGGAATATCCTCCAAACTCTCCCAGGCCTATTAATACTCTTTCTTTGACATCTGCAATCTCTAACTCCCCCGTCTCCATTGATTCAACTTTTCCCAGCCTTTAAATGTGCTAGAGATCACTCCACACCACAGGGCAATCCAGGATCCTCTCCTAATTTTCTGACAACTCCTCTATTTTCTTCCCTTGCCGCTTCAACTCTCTACGTCTTGGCTAATCATCATGCCCATGACTACACGTACCAAGCAAATCACTAATACACCAATTAAATTGAAATGTCTAGCCCTGACTTAATTAGGCCCAAGTGAACACTAAGCCCACATTTTTAACCTCCTGATGTTACCACAAGCATCTCTCACAAGCTCATCAAACGCAACCTGGAAAACGAAGAACTTACTATTCTTCCACCAAATGAGTGTCCCCTATTTGGGGATATGGCATTTCTACTCTCTGTCCCCAGGCTGAAAACTGTCTCTGCCTCCTTTCTGCTGACTCTTTTTCACTGAATGTGGCTGTCAATAGACAATTGAATCTTTTACGTAGTACCTTATCCTACCATCCGTTTTGTGGCCTACATCAAACACCGACTGAGCGCTTGCTAAGTGCTAGGATCTGAAGATAAGAGATTATTCAGTCACTACTTCCACAGAAATCACCGTTAACGGGAGAGAAAGCCACATAAAACACCACATTGGATAAGCACAGGGAACACAAGCTCCACGAAAAAGTCGCAGACGAGAGTAGAGACCCACAACATAGCACCCGAACCTCTATTAACTGCCGCCTTCCATCGTGGATTAATTCATTCGCTTTCAGCGGTATTATGCACCCTCTGCAAGGAATACGGAGGCTGGGTTAAGTGCAGCTGGAGGAGCAACACGTTAACTCCGGGCTGCCGCGCCCCGCAACGCACCTGGATGGAGCAGGTGGCAAGACCGCAGAAACAGAATGCAAAGCTCTAGGAAAAAGCACTCCACTCCTCGAACCGCAGCAGGCAGAGAAGCCTCGGGGTCCCCTACACAAGAACACCATTGGGCGGACAGGGCCCAGTCCCGTGCCCGAGTGTCCTGACCTCTCACCTGCGCCGCGCTTGGAGGACCCCCAAATAGCGGTACGCCCCTGCCTCCCCTGCCACGCGCAGCCGGTTTCCCAGAGCCCGCCCCGGATTGCGTACACGTCTCTCTGTGCGACTCCTGCGCTCTCAAGGCGCGCACTAGGCCTCGAGAGGGTAGAGCCGCGCGACCCCGGAGGGCCAAATCTGAGGCACGGTTGCAGCGCGGCTGAGAAGCCCAGAAGCGAACCAGACACGAGCCGAGCGGCGCGGGAGTGTCGTCACGAGGCGCGGGCGTGGCTATACAGGGGGCGTTTCCCTAGTCGCTTGCGGCGGCCGGCCTTCTCTGAAGGACTAGGGAGGCAGAAGCGGAGGAGCTGCGCCAGCCACCGCCCCCTGTCCCTCCGCCCTCCTGCCTACCGCGTTGTATTTGATCCCTGCTTTGATGTCGGACCCCAGACAGTAATTGGCTGCTGTAGGCGGAGCCTGCGCGGGCAGGGAGCAGCGCGCGTGCGCAAGACGCGAGCCGCGCGCCGGAAGGACACCCCGCAGCCACGGCCTGCCGGGAGGAAGCGCTGGGGTCCGGGAGGGTGGGAGTGGCGGCGCGGGAGGTCGCCATGGCTACCGAGCCCGAAGCCGCGGAGCCCGTGGTGCCGTCGCTAGTGGATCGTTACTTCACTCGCTGGTACAAAGCGGGTAAGTGCGGAATGATGTCGCTCTCTAGTCAGCCGCATTGGCTTGATGCTGTGGAGAGTATGGTGACAGATCATAGCCAACTAGGCTCTACCCGGCGCTTCCTCCCCACGGAAGAAAAAACTGGACCTCTGCGTTCCTTTCTAGGCCGAGGGAGTAGTATTTGCAAAGTCTTGGAGGACTGAAATACAGCAGAGCGCGTTCAGGAGCTGGCGAGTGCTGTGCGAGCTCAAGTGTGTGGTGCCTCCGAGAATGTTAGTCTCAACTGAGGCCCCCGAGGTAGGCGGAGTCTGGACTACAACAGTCCTTGAGTGCCTGGAGGAATTTCAGGGACTCAATCCTACAGGGAGTAGCGATACATAAAATTATTAAATGATCAGATGAAACTAAGATAGAGGCAGCAATGATGGAGAAAAGGGCGGGTTAGGTTACAGACAGAAAGTAGAATCCACTGTTTTACTTAAGGAGAGGCGGCCAGTATTCATTTACCACTTAGAAGTAGGTATTCCTGTTGTACTATTTTGCGGATCCAGTAAATACCAGTGGCGGTAGCATCATGGGGGTCTGTCCTCCAACCCTACTTTCTTCCTTTCATTCAGTGATAATGGACATACTCATTTAAAAAAAAATATTGTAGCATATTTTCTGTTGGCCAAATTTAGGGTGACCACTGTCCTGGTTCACCCAGGACTGAGGGGTTTCCTGGAATTCGGGACTTTATGTACTAACCATTGGGACAGTCCTGGAAACCACTAACAAAAAGTACACTATTATATCATAAAGAATGCAGTGCTAATCACATTTTTCTATTAATAATAGAAATAATGGGTGTACTCATTTTGCAGTGAGGATAAATATGGAGCAAGGAGTTAATGACCTTAAGATTGAATAAATGATTCTGTCTGGGCCAAGTCTCTCTACTTCGTAAAAAGCCTTTAGGTATGTCTTTTTGAGTAATGAAGGTATACCCGTGATGAGTATGTAAGTGTCCAATGTTCATAATTAACTGTCTCTATGAACCAAAGAACGTACCACATAGTGGTAGTAAATATTGATTCAACAACCAACAGACTCATTTATTCTTCTAGATGTCAAAGGAAGACCCTGTGAGGACCACTGTATACTACAGCACTCTAACAGGTAAGTAAATTGAGAATTTTAAATTATCACAAAAAATTTTTTCTTTTTTTTTTTGTGATATTTTAGTTCAGCCTAGTATGGTCTTGGATTGAACAAATGTTCATTAAGTAAACATTTCATTAAATTATCTTACATTGTGTTGAAATTTTTCTTTTCTTTTTTTTTTTTTTTTTGAGACAGAGTCTCGCTCTGTCAGCCTAGCTAGAGTGCCGTGGCATCAACATAGTTCACTGCAACCTGGAACTCCTGGGCTCAAATGATCCTCCTGCCTGAGCCTCCCGTGTAGCTGGGACTATAGGTGCACTCTATCATGCCTGGCTTTCTATTTTTTGTAGAGACAGGGTCTTGCTATGTTGCCCAGGCTGATCTTGAACTCCTGGCCTCAAGCGATCCTCCTGCCTCAGCCTCCCAAACTACTGGGATTACAGATGTGAACCACCGCACCCAGCCTGAAATGATATAATTATAGCAGTTTGCCTGGCAAGAATGAGTCTTCCAGTGCCTAGTCACTCTGAACAAATAAACTTGGTTATCCAAAATTCCAAATGGAGGACCACCCCATTAGTCAACTACTACCTGAAGTAGGCAGCCTGTGTCTACCCACTGACTACCAGAGCCCCCAGAAGGACATACACAGGCATGCCTTACTTCTCTCTCTCCTACTCCAAGTGCTACCTGTCTAAAGACCTCTGGTACTCTTCCCTTTCCTGGAAAGGAAATTTGGTACTGTTTTCTCCTCTTTTATTGCATTCTCCATTCTACAGTTATGCTCCAATAGGAGCCAAAGGAAAAAGAGGAAGATGATAGTTTAACTAAACAAATATCAGTGCATACATTCTTGTGCTAATGGAAGTACTGTGTTACAGGAGGAAGAATTATATCAAGCAATAACACAGGATCAATTTTTTCTCCTTGTAGAATATGTGTCATCACATTGGCAGGATCTCATCCGGTTCTTCAAAGTGGAAAAACAATTAAAAGCATTTCCTATCAGATCAGTACCAACTGTAGCAGACTTCAAAACAAGGTCTCTGGGAAATTTAAGCGGGTATGTTCCTGTAATTATGTGATTATCTACTGACATCCTCTATATTCATAGTAATGATAGAATTACTGTCATTCTCAGAATCCGGTAATATATGCTCAGCATACTTCTCTAAGAGTTTGAGGTACTGATTTTAAGTACAGTTTATTCCTAAAAAAATTCTCAGACCAAAGAAATGAGGTATGTCTTTAAGAGGCATAGTATTTGCTATATTAGGTTATGTACCACCATCCCCGTTATGCCCAGACTGGAGAAGGGGGAAGGCAGGCCTTTGAAAGGACAACTATAACACCAATATAACAACATTTGTTGTTCCGTGTACTTTTATTAAACCAATATCTCAAGTTCTATAAAATTTAAGTGAATAGCTTTTCTTTACCATATATTTTCACATATAAATTTTTTTTTTTTTTTTTTTTTTTTGAGAGACAGGGTTTTGCTCTGTCACCCTAGGCAGTGGCACAATCATAGCTCACTGCAGCCTTGAACTCCTGGGCTCAAGTGATCCTCCTGTCTCAGCCTCCAGGTAGTTAGGACTCCAGGCATGCTCTACCATGTCCAGCTTCACATATAAATTAAACAGAAAAAAATATCCTGAGAGAATAGGAAAAAACATCAATATGAGAAAGTATATAGTATTTGCTCCTTACCATTTTTCCATTCGTAAAGCATTGCCAATCTAATGTATGTCTACCCACACCCTGTACCTCCACATAATGCTCAGTTATACGAAATGTTCTCTCTGCCCTCCCTCTATAACTTTAGGTAAGATTGACATTTTATTAAAAGACAGCATCACACCAAGGACAACTTAGTGACATATTAAAGTGTCCTGACAGCCCCACTGGTTAGGAAAGTTTCTGTGGATGATTTAGTTCCTTTATTTATTGAATTTATACTAAGTTAGGAGGTTCTGCTAATTGCTCTCACTATTCTAGTAGACCCTTATTTGAACTCCCCTTTGTAGGCCTGAAGTCTCCTAATAACATGCCTTATAATTACTGATTTTTCCTCACTCAAGAAACAAATGAGCTTAGAAAAGCATGCACCTACCTTTCTTAAAAGATAAAGTCTACAAATTACAACAGTTAATGCTTATGAGATTCCTATGATAAATCTCTGTCCAAAATGGTAACACTATTGTTACTATTGAAGAACAGAGAGGGACCTGCATATTGAACCCACTACAGATAAGTTTTGATTGGATCCCAGAACTGCCCATTATTTATTCTCCCGAGGGAGGTGATAAAAAGTGGTAAAAACACTTCTGCTCTTTTGACACAGACCCAGTTATAAATAAGCCTCCAGGATGAATCCCTATCTCTCCTTCCAAAAGCAAGGAGTCACAATGACTCTGGTATTTTGAGATGAAGTACCCACATACAGAGTAGTAAAGCCAATGTAATAATATGTAAATGTCATCTAATAATGTTTTGAGTGATAAATTAAGAGGTCATAAATAATAGCATCTTAACCTCAAATACTTATTCACTACAGGAAAAATTCCTGGAAAAAAAAAGCACAACACACCAGCCTGAGCAACATAATGTGATCCTGTCTCTACAAAAAAACTAGAAAAATTAGCCAGGCATGGTGGCATGTGCCTGTTAGTCCCAGCTACTCGGGAGGCTGAGGCAGGAGGATCACTTGAGCCCAGGAATTTGAGGTTGCAGTGAGCTATGATGACACCACTGCACTCTAGCCCCAGTAACAAAGGAAGACCCTGTCTCAAAAAAACAAAACAAAAAAAAAAAAAAAAAAGGGCAACAGATGAGATATCCCTGCACTGGCTCTCATGACTCTCCTTGTAGATATTTGTTAGAACCTTCCTAGGTACATCCATCTAGGGGAGTACATGAAGCAATAACTAACATTCAAACAGATATATGTCAAAATTTTGTATGGACTAATGGCTTATAGGATAATGGGCAAATTATTTTGTGACTTAAAACTTTATTGTATTTTCCAAATTTTCCTCAAAGTATATTTTTTCTTAAATAGGAAAATATTCCTTCTTCAAAAAGTCTTAGCGATTGACCCTGGTAAAGGAGTTCCTTTATCTATTAAGTTCTAATATAAAAATAACATTAGGAATGTTAATGAAACTAGCTTTGTACAATATTGCTGTCATAGGAGAGAGTGGGTCAGTGAGTAAGTGGGAAGAAAAAGAAAAAATATTGCTTTCATAGTCTGTCATGTTGAATTTATATTATTGCTTGTTGATGAATTTTCCTATATTTTTGAAATCTTTACATTTTGCTATATGTAGCTTTCTCATTTACAGTTGATAAAATATATTACTCTGTTCTGAAGTGATGGGCCTTGCTTAAAAATATATATATATATATTTAATATGAATAATTAGTCTGTAACTAAATTACCTATTATCACATGTGTCTTAGGTTTTTTCCCCCTAGAGTCTAGGATGGTACCTGGCACATAGTAGGCACTTATTATGCACTTATTATATATGTGTTGGAATAAATGGCTTTTATTTACTTAGGTTATTTTTATTTAAAACACCAGGACTATATCCTATTAAAACAGTTCTAGGAATATATCCTATTAAAACACTGAGGGCTGCCTCTCAAAGGAAAATGGAAATGCACATCAATTAGTAACTTCTTCCCTTTCATTACACAGGGGGCACAGTTTCTAACAGAACTTGCACCTCTGTGTAAGATTTACTGCTCAGATGGAGAAGAATATACCATATCTAGGTGAGTAACTTTTTAGCTACCAATTTAGGAGAAACAAGGGAAGTAATATTTTTCTTAAAAATAATTCTTTTTTTAAAATAGTTGCGTTAGAGGACGGCTGATGGAAGTGAATGAGAACATTCTCCATAAGCCATCTATTCTTCAAGAAAAGGTAAAAGAGAAAAAGTATGATCCCATCCACATACCTTTTATCAATTTTTTTAAATCATTTGACAATACTAAATATTCTGTTTGCTTTCCAGCCATCCACTGAAGGCTACATTGCAGTTGTGTTACCCAAATTTGAAGAAAGTAAAAGCATAACAGAAGGGTTACTGACACAAAAAGAGTACGAAGAAATCGTAGTGAAACGTATTAATGCCACTGCAGCTACATCATAAGGATTGAGATGGAGTAAAAAGCAAAGCAGGATTATCCTTACCTGGGCCAAACCATCAGTGTGCTAAATGAGAAGTCCCAGTATATGTAAAGCATACTTCACACCCAGCTACCCACAGGGGAGGCCTAATCCTTCACTTAACCTGGTTTTCCCTCTTTGTCTTGCTTAATGACCCTTGATTCTCATTTGTCTTCAGCCTCTCTGATCTGCCCTGTCCATGTACTCACTCTGTTCTTCTCTTGCTTCTCTCTAACTAAACTGCCAAGCATGGGATGTTTTTCTGATTAAAAGCAAACAAAGCTCTTTGAGAAAAATTTAGAAAATACAGAAAAGTTTTTTATGTAGCCAAGTAAAAGTAATTGACCCATCATCCTATAACCTGGAAATAAATACAGTTGACCCTTGAACAACATGGGTTTGAACTAAATGGGTCAACCTATATGTGGATTTTTTTCAATCCAATGCAGATCAAAAATATACATATAGTGTTCATAGGATGTGAAACCACATAAAGAGTAGGACAACTTTTCCTATGCTCAGAATCCACAGGGCTGACTGCAGGACTTGAATAAGCACTAATACGGGTCTACACAGAAGGCCCTGGATCTGATTTATCCCCTATGAATACCTAAGGATGACTGTACTACATTTTAATATACTTTTGTTTGTGGTGGTATGGTTATTGTTTTGCCTCAATTTTTATCAGTTTAAAGTTGAAAAAACCTAACTGGCCTTTCTTACCCAATCTGTGTCAGTGTGACACTACCAAAAAGTCTAGTCCTGCCCCTTCTACCTCAACTCCTCTCCCTTTAGGTTGTAGGGAAGAGGCAAGAGTGTCAAGTGTACCTTCTCTCCTCATGCCTATGGAATGGCCCTCCTCTGTGAAACAAGGTGGAATTGTAATACTGACTTCTTAAATGAGGGACACATGAAAATGAAAAGGCTTTGAAAAACACAAAGGCTTTCCTAGCAAATGGAAATGTTATAAATGCAATGGTAAGCTGATTCTTGCAGTACAAACATTGTAGTCACTTGGTTTCACACACTCTAGTTACAAGGTAACCAGCAAAGAAGTTGCTAAGAATATGTCATTCAAAGGCACAGATGCCTATGAACAGAACAAAGGCTTTTACATCATTTAAACTACTAAAAAAAAAAAAAACCAACAACTATGAATATATGGTTTACGATTGGATACCGATTTACACTGAATTTTAAATAAAAGGACTTTAAAACTTGTTATTTTTCGTTAAGGGCTATAACGCATAATACATTTAAATATCCCTATTTTTAAATAAAACACATTTTTGCACAGAAGAAATCACAATGTATAAATCCCTTTGGTTCTCTATTCTGTGCTGTTAAAGTCATGTTTGTACTTTCATAAAAGAATATTTTCTTTTCAGGTACATAAGAGGGAGTTTAGTAAATAAAAATCATTTTAGGTTCACAAAAACACCTTGTAACCTGAGTGCTGACATGACTATCCCCTAAATGGACCCACTAGACGGGATACAGGTAGTAAGTCTATAAACACCTCCGGTGATGGTGCTATGAGCTGAAAACAAGCACAAACCAGCAGACCCCACTTCAAGTGCAACAATGATTCTTGAAGACTTCATAAAGATATGTATATTTTACATATGATATTACCTCACACATCATTCTCCCATTTCTATTGTAATTTTTTTTTTTAACAATTCATACCATGCAGGAATTACCATTTCTATTGTGATTTAAAAGACTGTTTTGGTTTCAGAGAATAAAAACCGTGATTGATCATTTTGACTATTTAAAGAAGTATTTTATAAGGGTCATTAACCAAGCTGAGTGCATCCATCCCATTTTCTCCCAGAGGACTACGGTAAAAGTTTTCTTCAATAATAGATTGACTAGCTAATTGGTAGTACTGTGGTTCTTCAAGATCTTTTGTGAATCTTGATTGTGATTGGCTGACCCAGATGGATCATCGGACAAGCTTATGTATCTACTGCCATTTGGCAACTGACATGTCCTGTCAGATTTCAAAATGAATGTCAAAGTATTAGGATACAAGCACTATGAAAGTAGTCCAAAACAACTTTACACTATATCATAAGGAGAAAACCTATAAACCAGATCCTTTGATAAAAACCCCAACCCACAAAAACAAGAAAAGCTGTAAGCCTAAAACTAAAAAGACTAAAGATGTTTATTTGTTTTATAATGAATATTTCAAAGCCACATATATAAAATGCATGATTATTCGGAATTTAAACAGGTGCTTGGTTCATTCCATTGTTCTCTTTTTGATCTTCCATTCCATCAATCAATACTGAGAAGGACAGTTCAAAAATTTTTAAGCCGGTAAGATAGGCTTAGAATTCCAGCTAATATTCAGGGCAGACTGGCCGGCTATGCTAGAACTAGAACCAAAAGATAGCCGTCTCATATCCTCCAGGAGTTGTTGCACGATTCTGTGGAGTTCCATTACTCTGCCGTTGGGAGTAGGGGAGGAACACACGCAACACAACCAATAACCCTTGCTGTGTGAAACGCTTATTAGAGAACAAAGTTGCTACTAGCATGGATGATCTGTGACAGAGGGGACATCAGAGGTGCCCTTGTCATACGTGGTGAACAGAAAAATTGAAGAAGAATCCACAGGTTTAAGGAGTTCACCCAGACTTCTGTATATTTTCTGCTGAAATTAATGTTGTAGATGATAGGCTTAAATAAAGAAAAGAGTTAAGGTCAAATATGCCAAAAGTGAGCACATATTCAAAATATCTTCTTTGGATTAAACTGTCATTAAGACAGTTGGAATATTTGGTTTGACTTTTAAAGAACATTATTAGTGCAATATTCCATTTTAAAAATCACTGCAATTAGCAACTATTATGGCATTTATTAGTTGTCAAAAAGCTTCACAAGAGATTTCATGATCAGAAAATAAAGCAAAATTTCAGTATTGTTTTCTTTATAAAATTGTTGAATTTCTGAAAAGATAAAGGATCAATTGCTTTTTAAAAAAATGTCAGCTTTGCTACATGATGGTCCAGAGATCTGACCCCAAAATCTTCTCAAGTTTTACCGTCTATGGTGTCTTTATTTGTAATTGAGACCCATCTGTTATTTTCCACCGGAAGCTGAAAAGAGTTAAGACAATTAGTTTCTGCTTTACTCTGAAAAAAAGTTGCAAAATCAAGTAGTAACTATTATTTTCTTTTGCATTTTCCTTTAATAAAAAAAAGTGAGTTTAAAATAGAAAAACTGCCCACCTTCTTTAACAGTTTATAGCAAAGTGAAAGAAGTTGGACCAAGAGAGCCATCATGGATCTTGTCTTTATAATACACTTGTCAACCTACAGTGACAGAAAGCATGCAAATCATATTCTAAAAGTAGTATTTAAAAAAAAACTTTATCATTTAGTTTTAAAATTATAAAATTTCTCCACCATGGAAATCTAAGGGATCCTGCAAGGTATATAGATTAGGGTATATGTGCTGCCTTGAGGGCCCAGAACACAGGTGCGGGGGTTACTGCCCAGGTCTCATGCCTGTTTCACAAAACTCCAGGAAGAATAGGTGGAAAATCAACTGTTCTACTTCAGGCTGTTTGCGGCTTTTCAAAACACTCCAAATAGTGGCAGTGAATCCCTTACTTTGCAATTCCTTACACTCTGTTTTGTGGGCATAAGGCCATATTCCCTCAGATAAATTATGGGAACCCACATTCAGAGGCATTTGTGCCCTAGTTAGGTGAAGACTCAGGATTTAAGGGTAGCTTCTCAGTGCTATGGAATTAATCATATCCAAAAAGCTAATCTATTTGGTGAACCTGCTGCTCCCTGGGGTCATTTATGATAGCAGATAATAAATGATTCTTTTGGACAAGAATTTGTTGTTAAAAAATTTTTAAAAATTATATGATTCTTGCAGACAAACCATGAAAAATGGAAATATATTGCCCTTCTATGGGTAATAATACTTCAGTTAAAGAAAAAGAGGCTGGAGCTAACCTGATAAAAAGTGTGAAAGTTTCTCAAGTGTTTACCTGCATAACCCTCCCTCTCTTTTACCTTTAGAAATACTTTATTCTGCAAAGATGTCTTAGTTATTGTCTGGAGCTGGTGGCATAGAGGAATTAGCTTGTTTATTTCCAGGAGAAGCATAAGCTTGTCATCATCTTTCAGCTGAAATATAATTTAGAAAGTTAAAACAACCCCAACAAAACTTTTACAACTTAAATACCTTTATACCTTAATAGTATACCCCCAAAGTGGGTATACATGACATCACCACCAGCATCAGTCAGGTAGACATGTGTTACCTGTTTTGAAAAAGCTTGTACACTTGAAGTAAGCTTTAAACCCTCTGCAGCAAAAACCTGGTGGGAAGGGAAAACATCACTATTTTAGATTGATGTCTTATGGATAGTTGGTAAGAAATATACTCATTAATTAATAATTCTTACATAGAATTTAAAAACTAAAACCTAGACATAAAATATCTGTTGTGGAACTCCTGAAGTTTTTGTTGTACCCAGGAAAACATAAGGGTTTAATTGTTTTCAAAAGTTTTCACAGACCAGATACAGAATCAACTCCTGGAGACCTCCAATTATTCTGGAGGGTCACATAGACTCATGATACTCAGCTATACAAATGTCTGGATTTCTGGAGGAATTCAAAGGTCATCTCATAATATCCCCAATTACAAAAGGATGATGAATCTTGGAGCATGAGGTCAAAAGGTTTAGAACTTTCCTGCTTCTATCGAAGCAAGATAAAATTTGTCACCCATACACATTCCATAACCAGCCATTTGAGAGGACCAATTCAGATGGTTGGGTTTTGTTGCTTTTTCAGATTAGTTTTGACTAATCACCATGTACCATGCATTTTACAATTTAAGTGATGCAAATAGGATGATGGAGAATAGTGAAGAATAAGGTTGGACAGGTAAGATAGGAATATTTAAGATATTAGGTTAAAATAGTATGGGGAATATTTTAGAGTGAGAGATACCAGGGGAGTAAAGGAAGAAAGATTTAGCTTGAGATGGCAGCAGTAATAAGGAAGAGAACAGGGCAAATCTGAGAGTGAATTGTGAAGAAAAATAACAGGTCATAGTAATAAATTAGATACACAATATGAAGAAGGAAAAGGCAATAATTGCAGGGTTAACTTTTACCCTCTCTTTTCAACAAGCTTAATACCTTGCTATCATTAGATAAAGTGGTCTCAAGGTTAAATTGTCCTCTGCATCTTTCCCTATCTTTTAAAACTGGGGTCCCTAACCCCCAGGCCACAGATGGTCTGTGGCCTGTTAGGAACTGGGCCGCAAAGCTTCACCACTCCCCTCCCCCTGCCCCGCCACCCCCACCCTGTAGAAAAATTGTCTTCCATGAAATTTAGGAGCCCGGGGCAGAGGTACAGCAGGAGGAGAGCAGCAGGTGAGTGAGCAAGTGAGCACACGAGCATATTTACAGCTGCTCCCCAGCGCTCGCATCACTGCTTGAGCTCTGCCCCCTCACATACCCTCACCCAGTCTGTGGAAAAATTGTCTTCCATGAAACCAGTCCCTGGTGCCAGAAAGGTTGGGGACCACTGCTTTAAAAGGAAAACCAATAAGCTTTACATCTAAATTTTAACCAAGCTGAATAATCCACTTCCCCATGTGTTCCTTATCATTCCACATTATCACTTTCTATTCTGCAAATCTTCTCTTTCCTTCTAGTCTGCAAACCCCTTGGGGGCAAGATCCGTGTGTGTCTCTCTCATAGAGTGTCATAGTTTTAAAACAACCTTAAAGCTGATAATTCCCAAGACTCTCTCTCCAATCCTGAACCATTCTGACACCAGTCTTGTACAGTCATCCCTCAGTATCCACAGGGGACTGGTTCTGATACCTTCCCAAGGATACTAAAATCTGTGGATGCTCAAGTCCCTTATATAAAATGGTATAGTATTTGCCTATAACCTACACACATATTCCTAAATACATTAATCATCTTTAGATTATTTACAATATCTAATACAATGTAAATGCTAAATAAATAGTTATACTTTATTGTTTTTTATTTTTCATGTAACTCTAACCTGTTAGTTTTTTTGTTTTTTGTTTTTTTTTTCTGAGACAGAGTCTCTCTCTGTCACCCAGGCTAGAGTGGTGAGCTCACTGCAACCTCAAACTCCTGGGCTCAAGCAATTCTCCTGCCTCAGCCTCCTGAGTAGCTGGTACTACAGGTACGTGCCAATACACCTGGTTAATTTTTCTAATTTTTAGTAGAGACAGAGCCTCATTCTTGCTCAGGCTGGTCTTGAACTCCTGGCCTCAAGCTATGCTCCTGCCTTGGCCTCCCAGTGTGCTAGTATTAAAGGCATGAGCCACTGAACCCAGCCAGAAATTCATTATTTTTTATTGTTGTATTGCTACGTTTTATTGTATTTTCAATCCACAGTTGATTAAATCTACAGATGCGGAAACCCACAGATAGGGAGTGCCAACTGTATATCCTACTTGATTTTTGTACTTAACATGAGCAAAACAAAATGCTTGATTTCCACCCTCTAAATATGGTGTTCTCCCTCAGTGTTTGTCTCAGTAAATGGCACTGCCATTTACTTTGTTGGTCAAGCCAAAAACTTTTTAAAACATGAGTCAGATCGAGGCCAAAACCCTCAATGGGTTTACCATCACGCTTTAAAAAAAGTCAACATTCTTTCCATGGCGAATAGATGTGTCATATTTTAGCACTCCTTCTGCCTCACTCTACTCCATCTACAATTGCCTCCTTACTCTTCTTCAGATACACCCAGCCCTACCCCTGCATCTCAGGGCCTCTGCACTTATTCACGTATTCTATCTAAAACCCTCTCTACCCATTTATCCATCCAACTCATTCTTTCACTTTATGTCTCTACTCAAATGTTACCTGCTTAGAAAGGGCTCTTCTGACCACCCCTCTATCACCTCTATTTTCTTATCCTACATGATTTTATCTCCAAGTACTTATATATGTACTTACATTACATATTACTTATATTACATATATAACTTTTAACTGTCTATATTCTGCCATTAGAATATAAACTATAAGGTGGCAGGAACTTTGCTTTGTTCACTTTTTTCCAAAGAGATCTTTGCCCCAAGATCTGACATACAATACAAGCTCAACAAATATTTGCTGCATGAAGCATGCCATTTTATGTTCATCACAGTTTGGAGATAGTTCAGCAGACATTGGTTTAATGAATAAGCTGGGGCCTAACTGAAAAGAATAAATCCAGAATTTATTCCAACTATTTTAAAGGAAATAGCTCACTATTAGTAGACTAATAGTAAACTATTAAGTCTACCAAAAAATCCAGAAGACAAATTTTCTATAATTCTTCTCTGTTGACAATCATGCCCTTAAGCTGAAACCCCTTTCCTGAAGAGGTTCAGGTAGAAGTTCATGGGAATGCCAAAGGAAACTATATAAGAGTGATAAAGTGACAGGAAGTTCAAATTTCAAATGCAGGAATGCTCTTGGTTCGAGAGAGGCAAACAGGCTACCATGAAGATCAGGGAAAACAGGAAAGGAATTCTGCAACCCACTTGCCAATCTCAAGCCTCTAACTAGAGGTAGAATTACAGATGGGCCTGCGTGGAGTCTCATGACACACAGGGCACAAAGGTGGGTGTTAGTGTATCTGTCTCTCCCTAAATGCCCTAAGTCATGATGAATATGGAAGGAAATAAAGAAACTAACACATACTGAGTCCCCTCCATTGGTCTCAAGCCTATGACAGATGCTTTTTCGTGTATTATCTCATTTAATCGGTATCATTCATCCAATTCAATAATGAAGATGCCAAAAAGTCTTTCTGGAACTCTGAAAAGTATAAGGGATTTGCATCTGCTTACAGGATATTTTCATCTACTTGGGAAAACCTAAAACTTATTGCATCTATTGACTATCAACAAAGCCCATTCTACTTTATTCCTATAATTTTTAAGTTTCTTTCCAATGAAATAACCAAGAAAGCTCCACAAAATCTTACTGTAAGCCCTCTACCTTTCTACTTTTCTACCACTCTCTGGAAAATACACATACAATGTAATCATTTAGAAAACCAGTTATTACCCATTTTTAGCCCAGAATTAAAGTAGTAGTATAAAATGGAAACAAAACATACCTCTAGTTGATGAATTAAATCCTGGGAAGTTTTCAGTGGCCCCTCTCCTCTAAAATAAAATGAATTATTAGGAAGGTAACAAAAGTTATTGCCTGGTAATTGGTTTTATACTACTAAAGTTTTAGAGCATTTTGTCTATTAACAGATCCAAACTTTTGAAGGATAATATGAACAGACTAATAATATTTTGACTTTATTCTTAAAACAACTTCACTATTTAACTGTTACTTCTTAGGGTACTTCTTTTTCCAAATAAAAATTATATATGTTAATTTCATAATATAAAAAATTTAAAACTGACAAGTTATATTTAAGGTCCATTTGTCCTTAACATTTTTCTTCTTATTTCATAAATTAAATATATGAGATCTGATAATATGTCTTAACCAAAGGCTTTTGTTACATAATGGAAAGAAGATTAGAGCAAAAGACAGGAAATTTCACCTCTAATTCTAATTTCAACTCTGGTAGGAACTCAGTTGTCTAACTTTGGTGAGACATATCATTTAAGTTTCAATTCTGAGTGCATAAAATAAACATAATACTTTGGCTACCACTCTCCTCAGAAGATTGGGGAATATCAGACTAAAAACTACCAAGAAGAATTAAGGACTTTAAAAAATGAAAAGTAAATTACAACAAAGAGAATAACAGAATTCATTAAGAAATGCAATGGACTAGGCATACATCAGAGGATCTGGAACCTAATAGCAACCAGTTGTGCTACTTAACAGCTATGAGAAAGAAACATAACATTCCTGTTGCCTGATAGATTACTGTGAAGATCAAATGAAATTATGAAGCAAAAGTCATGTTAAAAACTATAAGGCACTGGTAACTTCGAAATTTTTTAAACTATAAGGCACTAGAAAATCTTAAATATATAAATTAAGAAATATGAATTATTATATATAAATATTAGAAATCATGTAAATTATTAAGACAACCTTAAAGAATAGCCTGAGGAAGGGCTACATAATTGCCCAAGAAAACTGCCGAACTTGACACTGTGAAGGCTAACAGATGGTCTCAGGACGAAGTACCTAGATGAAGTTGGTAAACCTCAGTCTTAAGGAAAAACAGAAAAGATTGTTGAGGGGTCAGGGAAACAAGTATACAGACAGTGTGGGTAGAAATCAAAACCAACTTGAGATTTTACCACAAAGAAGTAATTATTAATACATTACCAAGACTTGCCAAAATGGCACAAGGTATTTATCCATTACAAAAAATCCATTTCTTTTCTTGAACTTCATCATTTCTGCCCAATAACCATATTCTGATAACAAGTCCCATTCCAGAGAATTTTAAAAATCCCTACCCCTCATGGTGCAGCCCCTCCACCTCCCAGAATCCATGGGACACACGTTATCCCTTACCTATATCAACCATTCTGACTCTGAAACAAAAAATGCTGATCATATCATCTTGAAATATTCTGAAATAAGAACTAACTAAAGGGGCAGTTACAATCTTGTAAAAAAAAAACTCTACTGATGAACTCTCTGGGAAGATTTTACGCATCAAACTATACTCATAAAGTAATAATATATTTCTCCAGTTTTTATTAGTCAAAAACTTTTTTTGAAAGCATGATTTTCATCACCATTGAGATAACTAGCATGATTCCAGCCAAAAGTTGAGATTTTTATTATTTCAGTTAGTCTGTACAAATAAATTTATTGTTGGTAAACACAGAAGTTCTATTTTGCATTCTTGTGCAGGCATGGGCCATCAGATTTTAAAAAGGTATGAACTAAAAAAGGAGGTCAAAATTCATGCTGAGAAGACTCAATTGTGGGAGAAGCTTGCTAACAATAGTTAAGAACAAAAGAAGGAAACCACCAGAGGAATGGTCTCCAATGATGGAAAGTATGGTGAGGTATTAACAAATGATAGCTAAACAGCAGCAAAATGAGTAACTCCCATCACTTACACTTTCTCCCTGCAAAAGAATTACCTATCTAGAAAAGGTAGAAGACATTAGCAAGGGGAAAATGAATCCTCCTAGCTTGGGAGTACTTCTTCTTTATTCCTAATCTTCCTTCCAAATGAAGAAATCTCTATGAGCACAGCATCCCTCACTTCTCTGCTACCTCACATATTTTCCACCCCATAAGGGGCCAGACATTCCTCTTTTCAGTCTTTCTGGTAATTTTGCAAAAATAAATTGGACATGGTAGCTCTTTGTTTTATCCTTTTTCTCTTGGAAGTGAGGATGTCTTTGAGAAATATTTGGTCTTCCATGTGTTTTACAGAAACACATTCTGCCCCTCTGAGGTAAGACTTCTTAATTCTAGGGATCATTTTTAAAACCTACTTGCCTGTGGATATAAACTATATTCACCAATATCAGCTTTATCAATATAAATGTTACTGTCTCCCATCTGCCTATTATTTTGCTTATTTTTTACTTTGTTCAGAACTTAGGTGGAAAAAAGGGGTGATATTTATTGAGCCCCAAAGCCTACACAGTTGTAGAGATCCTTTACTACTTTAATTGAGCATCAGTTAATGTGTTACCTTCCAGCATACTGAAACAACTTGCATGTGTATCCCACTGTTGACAGTCTTTTCAAAATCAAAATGAGTAGGAGAAGGGCCAGAAAACTGGAGATAACAAGTATTTTCCAGGTTTCCAAAAATGAAAAAGATAGATTTCAGAAACTGAACGAAAAGTTTGAAGTTATTCCTTGAGAAAATTCTAGAATATTGAACAGATAACTGATTTTAGCCAAGCAGAATTACTATACCTTATGTATAGATTACTACACTATTATATAATGGAAGACTGGGGACTATGATCAACATTGACTTCAACAAGGCATTTGATCAAGACTCATTTAATATGGACAAGACAGAGAATGTAGGTCAAGTAATATTAAAGGTAGGGAAATTCTCCTCTACATAATGAATGCTGACTCATGGAGATTTGGCACCCTACTGAGGTAGGCCTTATAGCTCTATTCTTTTTATTATTATTTTTTAAAATTATTTTTGTAGAGACAGGATCTCGCTATGTTGCCTAGGCTGGTCTTGAACTCCTGGCCTCAAGCAATCCTCCTACCTTGGCCTCCCAAAGTACTGGGATTACAGGTGTGAGCCACTATGCCCAGACAGCTCTATTCTTTGACCTGTGTCTAATCAATCACTCGCATAAACATATAAAAGACATGTCTTTTTAAATGCACTGAGGCTGGCTGGCAGAGACACTGATGTGCAAGATGACAAAAAGTAGGATGTACAATTATTTCAATTATGTAAAGAATGAGGCACAAACCTAGAAGAGGATCCCTTCTAAATCTAAATCCTAATTAAAGACATGTCTTCCTGTTGCATTCACTTAAATAGTCATAATAACTACTTTTAATCTTTTTACCATATATTTGATACTGACTTCAACCTATCAATGATTTAACATGTCACTTTTTCTTTATACCAGATATTATTACACTGATTTAAAAAAATCAAAATGTAACTACATTTACCTAGTAAATAAATATAGAGAATAGGCCATACTGGACATGTTCCGTCCATATCGAACAATCTCATTCTCCTGGTCCTCCCACTTCTCAATTTCGCAGTTGGCATCAGAAGTGAGTAAACCCAGCTTAAGTCCGAGCTTTGCTATCTTGGCTTGCTCCTACAAAACATACATTTTAATTACAACTTTGTCACTATTGATGTAAAAGGAAGATTAGATGTAAGACAATGTTACCTGGCTTGTGCGTTGATTGAAAAAAAAAAAAAATATGTAAGACGACAGACAAAGGACAAAGTCTTACCTCAGAGTCAGGCTTGTCGGGCTTTAATGATTTCAGGTTTGCATTATTCTTCTGTGACAATAAAAAAATTAAGATACCTTAAAAAGCAATACATTTAATTGCGAGGAAAAACAATACTAATGGAAAGCATTAACAAAGTACTTACAATAAAATCTCATTTAAATTATTCAATAGGTAGTTAAACTATAGTAAGTAATATAAATTAAACAAACAACCAATCAGTTGTAAATATTCTACTAGTAGGTGAGTTCAGCTTTGAAAGACCATCGGTTTCAAATCTGAGGCCAGGGAAAGCAGGCCAGTGTCCTGCCCTGGTCAACAGTCTCTGTGTTTGCAGTTGCTTTTCTCTTTTTACAAGGACTTCAGGGGCTTCAAGACAACTTCCACAATATTCCTGGGATCCAGTTATTATATCCCCTAAACCTTCCTGGCCTCTCTGTTGAGCAAGATTATTATAATGCTTGAATGATTCTTATGAAATGATGTATTAAAATTAGCCACTATATGTAGTTTTCTATGTGTTCCTAACGTTATGACTCTAGAATTAAATCTCTTTAATTTGCCCTTAGAAGGCTAAATTTCAACACTCTAGTTTAACTGACGTACTAACTACTAATCCCATATCCTAGGTTATAAAAGAGATTAGAGTTACAATTTAGGGTTCAATATGTGAACCAATATTCAATGGCTCCCTATTTTTGGAAGAACAAGTTTGTTTTTATTTAAACTATTTGGAACTCAGAATGTATTTCCCCCAGAAGGGGCGAAAATATTCTATACTAGATTACCAGGCTAGTCCATAGGTATCTGTTTACTTGAAGAATAGAGTACTAGGACAAACCATACCATGAACAATAGAAACATTTCTTTGAAAAATATATTCAAAAGTTCTCTGGAGATGATAGCCTATGTTGGAGACTCCTGAAACTCTGAGATCTGGAGGGAGTTTCCATAGTTGGGGCAGGAGTTCCAGAGTGACTAGGGCTAGTAGAGAAAAGGGGGCCAGCAGATGCAAGCAGCCATCTTTTTTTTAATGGAAACATGTATTTAAATTATATAAACACACAAAGACACACTGGGTACGTATTTACATACGCACAAAGTATAAATTGTAATAAAATAAAACACTTGTCTGCTTAGTTTAAGGGAAAAAAATCACCAATACCTTAAAGAAAAAGATTATATACATTTGTTTGTTTCCCTTTTTATCACTATGACTTGTGACTTCTGAGCAGCTACTCTGTCACCAGCTTCACTGCAGAACAAAACAGCCTCCACAAAGTTTAAATTGATCTGCTCATTGAACACAGCCCTTTCGAGATTTTCTAATGATGTTCACCATTAAAGAAACAGGTGAAGTTGAAGGACAGAAAATAAACATAGAGAAAGTACAGTTACACACACAGAGAGAAATACAAGCTGCCTCTTCTGCTCATCAGAGAATAAACAAAGATGATCAATGATCTTTCTGGCTCTTCCTTGTATAGGTGGCAACTGATAAAGCATTTAAGAAAGTTAAGAATACTCTCGAGGTTTTCAGGTTTTATATTTTTAGAATTTTATAGCTCATCTTATTCTTTAAATTTAGTTGTCTTTTCATTATTTTTATTTTCACTTTTACAAATTACTACTATTGTTAAAGTGTTTAACAAAGACTGAAGGGGGATTACCTGAAAAGGTAAATAAACCATCTTAATGATGTAACCAAGCTTACCATCTAGTGGACACTGTTTTGGAATGCAGTCAGATGCATCAGTTTCAGTCATGTAAAGCTAAAGACATCAAGCCCCTAAGTATAAATAGCACCAGACTTCAACTTTGCTTCCTAAAAAAGACAGGTACAATTTTCTAGGAATATAATTAGCTATGCTATCCTCAGCTAAGGAAATGGTTCATGATTTTGAAATGATTTGTTACTAAAGATAAAAAACACTATTCAGTTAAACAAAATCTTTGCTCCATTCCACCTATTAAAATTTCTATGATGTCTTTTCTAATTCTCAAGAAATTATTTTGCAGTAGCTCTAAGTTATAGCACTTAACAAAACAGTGAGTCTACCCTTATTTATTTAAACCCAGTGAATATTAGCTATAACACCATTTGGTAGGGTTAAGTTAGTTTAAAATAACAAAACAGGCAAACTTCTATCCATATTTTCTAACTGTTCTGGGTATAGTTTAAGGCATAGAAACTGTTTTCAAAAAAGCCACGTTTCCAAAGCCATGTGCAGTGTCATTACTGCTTTTTTACCAGCTATATTCAATTTTCTAATGTATTTCAGTATTAAATGCCAGTCCCTTTTCAAAAAACATACTAATTAATTATATACCATTTTTTAAATTTGGGGATTTATCATTTGTTCCACCATTGACCACTCTCCCACTGTCATTTCTACAACCCCAGCTTAAGAATTTTCTTTTCTTTTTTAATGAGAAGTAGGTTGAAATGCAGCCTCGAACTCCTGGGCTAAAGCGATCCTCCTGCCTCAGCCTCCTAAGCAGCTGGAACAAGAGGTGTGTGCCACCACACCTGGCTAATCTTTTTTTATTTTTAGAGACAGAGTCTCCTGTGTTGCCCAGGCTGATCTTGCACTCCTGCCTGGCCTCAAGCGATTCTTCTGCCTCAGCCTCCCTAGTAGCTGGGATTACAGGCACGAGCCACCACACCACCAAGAGTTTTATTTTCTATCTGTTCATTACAAATTCTCCCTTTGAAGACTCACCATCTGTTCTTCACCACACTGTCACTATTAATAATCATCAATAATTTTGTCTCCTCTCTATTCATTTTCTTTTTATACAAGTTTAAACCTATACTATCCAATATAGTAGCCACATGTGGCTACTGAATTCTTGAAATGTGACTAGTATGAATTGAGATGTGATGTTATAGTAAAATACATACCAGAGTTTGAAGACTTAGTATGACAAAAAGAATATAAAAGATTCCCATAATTAACTGTATGTTAATTACATTTTAAAGTGATACTACCTGGGATATATTAAATAAGATATACTATTAAATTAATTTCAAAAGTTTCTTTCTTTTAAATGTGGCTACTATAAAATTTTAAATTACATATGTGCCTTGAATTACAGTTGTACCTCTGTATGCTCAAGTCCCTTATATAAAATGGCATAGCATTTGCATATAACCTATGCACATTCCCTCAAATACATTAAATCATTCTAGATTACTTATAAAATCTAATACAAAGCTGGGCATGGCGACACGCACCTATAGTCCCAACTACTCCGGAGGCTGAAGCAGGAGGACCACTTGAGCCCAGGAGTTCGAGACCAGCCTGGGCAACATAGTCTCTAAAAAAAAAAAAAAAAAAAAACCCTAATACAATGTAAATGTAAATGCCATGTAAATAATTGTTATCCTGTGTTAGTTATTTTATTTGTATTATGTTTTATTGTTGTATCATTATTCCGTATTTTTCTTCTAAACATTTTCAATTAAAGGCGAGCTGAATGCCTAGATGTGGAACCCACTTATCCAGTGCCAACTATTTATTTCTTTTGGACAGTGCTGAGCTAGACTGCAAGCTTCAAAGGAGCAGAGGCTGAGCCTGTTTCATTGACTCAGCAAATTATCAAATCATTTTTTTAGGGACAAACTTGTGCCAGGCAGTTCTAGGCAATGGGAATACCACCGTGAACAAAACAGTTTTAAAATCCTTACCTGTGGAATTTATATTTTAGCATCTTTTTCATCATTATTTCACCAGTGCCTAACATAGTATCTGGCAAATAGCAGGTGACCAAGAAATATTTAATGAATGAATAACAAATGAATTTTTTGTCCCTCTCACATAAAACATTTGATGTATTATAAATACTGGGAGTCATCAAAGTGCTCCTTTAAGCATTTCTTTTGTGATTGAGGAACTGGGTATAATTTTATACTGGGTATAATTTACAAGTCTTTGGTTTTCTCATTTGCTATCATGATTACTTCCTGCTCAGAACCTACTTCTACATAGTCCGTTGTTTTCCTCTATTTCTGAAGTTAGAGTTATTAAGACACTTGATGGTTTTCAGAAGAATGGTCCTTCTCAATAACCGATTTTAATTATCATCTCTGCTTTCTATATCCTATATTTTATTCAAAAGTATAAATTTCCATACAGTGATCTCTATAAATGAATTGCTAAAGTCATCAAAATGTTACCTGGGTAATATGACTGATGTTAAAATGCTATCAGCTGGAAGATAAAAATTTTCTTTTTTTTCTTCCAAAATTGAATGGGTCTGTGGAAGGAATTTTCATTCCCAAAAGGGATCTTAGGATTAGTGCCTAGCTAATATATCACTCTGTATCTCTTTCCCACATATATGGCATGTTTTCATCTAGGTAGTAAACATATGAAAAAGTTCTTAGTTTGCAGAAAATGATTCCGATATGGCTTTGCAAGTTAGAGCCAAGATATGGAAAACAAAATGACTTCTGCTCTCAGATTATGGCTTCTTATTAATCACAAATTCTGTTACCTATTCTCTCAAACCCTTAAACCCAACACAAATATTCAGAGCATGGGCCACATTTAGATTGCTACCCAGAATAATGACTTTGAAAAGTCACCATTAATAGCCTAACTTTTTCTGTGATGTCAGTTTTTTTGTAGGGGGGAGAGTAGCAATAGGCAACAAGAGCATAATTTGAATTCTGAATAAAAACATTCAGAAATGTACATAATTCTGCTACTTACCATTGGCTTTGGAAGTGAAAGGTAGCCATACTTCTCTCCTACAAATAACACATATAATTTAAAATTTTTTATTCTATTAATATATTTTTCTATTATTCACATTTAACTTTTAAAATGTTATTAAACAAACAGGAATGTTAATACATTCGTGTTGATAATTTAGTCTACAAATTACATGTGATTCAGAAATAAAATTGTAATTTGGTTGGTGAACAGACTATATCAACAGCTGCATCTCTAAGGTATTGGATTGGTTGGGCAATCTCTACCTCTCCCAACATAGAGGGAGAAAGGCCCAATGTCTCTCTGACATTTACTTCCACTTACAATCAGCTTCATTCATGGAGCACTCCTTGTAGAGCACCCTGCCTGTAATGATCCCTCTTTTATCAGTACCAGGTACTGGTGCTTCTTCCTTTCCTGCAAGTACCTGACAAAATCATTTACAACTAACCTTACAATGTGTTCTCCCAGTCAGGGAAGAGGACAAACCCAGTGTATAAGAAAGGAAGATGAAATAAAACAAATAACAGGCGGGCAAAATTGAAACATGGCACGAAGCACAATAACTGAGGAGAGGAAGGAAATGTGCAATACCTACTTCATCTGCCCCATCTATCATCTTTCTGGTTTCCAGATCATGCATACAGTCAGGTTACAATGGATACTAGATTTTTTTTTAGTTCTTTCTTTTTTTAAATTTTTTTATTGATACATAATAATTGTACATATTCATGGAGTACATGTTACATCTTGATACAAGCACACAACATACAATGATCAAATCAGGGTAACTGGGACATGATTCACCTGAAACATTCATCATTGCTTCATGTTAGGAGCATTTGAAAACTTCTAACTATTCTGAAATACAATAAACTATTGTCAACTCTAGTTGCCCCATTGTACCACTGAACATCAGAACTTCTTCCTTCTATGAAACAGAATTACCCCTTCACCAAAATCTCTTCATTACCCCTTCCCACCACCCTTACCAATCTCTAGTAACCACCATTCTATTCACTACTTTCTTGAGATCAATTTTTTTTTTTTAGGTCCCATATATGAGTGTGAAAATGAAATATTTGTCTTTCTGTGCCTGGTTTATTTCACTTAAAATAATGTCCTCCAGATCTATCCATGTTGGATACTAGATTTTTTTTTAGGTTTGTGATATCTGAGATAAAAATTCAAGATAAGATTTGAACAGTAATTGTTTCTTAAAGGAAAATTACTTCTTCAAGGAAAACAGGTATATTCAGCTATAATATATTAAGTTGAACCATATGAAATCACTGATATTCAACCATTTTGAAATTTAAAAATATCAATTTCATATGCTCCAACCTACTAAAAGTAAATATAATATAAAAGCACTAAATCATGCCTTTTCTTATACCATGACTATTATATGAACAGGGTGAACCTGTTAGACTCAGAATGGTTTATACAAATATTTAAAATTTCTTTTTCTTTTTTTTTTTTGAGACACAGTCTCACTTGTTGCCTGGGCTAGAGTATCGTGGCCTCAGCCTAGCTCACAGCAACCTTAAACTCCTGGGTTCAAGCAATCCGTCTGCCTGAGCTGGGACTACAGGTATGCATTACCACACACAGCTAATTTTTACTATTTTTAGTAGAGGCAGGGTCTCACTCATGCGCAGGCTGGTCTCCAACTCCTGGGCTCAAGCGATCCTCCTGCCTCAGCTTCCCAGAGTGCTAGGATTAAAAGCATGAGCCACCACACCCAGCCTAAAATTTCATCTAGAACTGTGCTATTGAATATGGAACCCACACGTGACTACTAAGCCCTTGAAACATTGCTGGTCTGAATTGAGATATACTGTAAGTGTAAAAAACATGCCGGATTTTGAAAACTTAGTACAAAGGGGGAAAAAGGGATATAAAATATCTTAATAATTTCAAAATATTGAAATAGTATTTTGGATTTATTGGGTTAAATAGAAACTGCTATTAAAACAAACTTAAGGTCAGGCAAGGTGGCTTATGCCTGTAATCCTAGCACTCTGGGAGGCCAAGGCGGGAGTATCGCTTGAGGTCAGGAGTTCAAGACCAGCCTGAGCAAGAGCGAGACCCTGTCTCTACTAAAAATAGAAAAAATTAGCTGGGCGTGCTGGTGCATGACTTTAGTCTCGGCTACTCGGGAGGCTGAGGCAGGAGGATTCCCTAAGCCCAGGATGAGGTTGCTGTGAGCTAGGCTAACGCCATGGCACTCTAGCCCAGGCAACAGAATAAGACTCTGTCTTGAATGAATGAATGAATAAATAAAACTTAACATGCTTTTTAGTTTTTCTTGTGCCTACCAGAAAATTTTAAATTATATATATGGCTAGCATTCTATTTCTATTGGATAGTGCTCATCTATGAGATGAATTGTTGCTAAGAGTCAACTAATAGAACTTGGGAATAGCTTTATGATTCAAATCATTACTTTGTAATGTCAGAATTGTAAGGGAATTTTATTAATGGCTTTCTGATCTCAGAATTGTGAGAGAAAAAAAAAAAAAACCTTAAAGAAGAAAAGGCTATTTTCATGCCTTGTCTCCAAGCCCTGATGTAAAAAGTACCTGATTTAGCTGCAAGAAGATTAACAGAAGATGGTCTTCAGGTAACTCAGAATCTCAAAATTCGCTGTCTATCTTAATGCAAAATTTGAATCCTGTCCATAAGATCCCTAAAAAGTCATCTTAATATGCTATAAAAAAGGGCACAATCGTTACTTAAATGTATAATAATTAGCTTAGATGAGCAATCTTGTATTGTCTAAACTTGTGATCCTCTATAATGCCCATGACCCTAAAATGGGTTCACATTCACTCTCCAAAAGGGGGTGGCGGGCAGAGGCAGGAAACCAACTGTTTCATTATCTCTTACACATTAGAGTTAAGGATACAACAGAGTCAAAGAAATAGAATGTAGGGAGAAATAAATGCAATGAAAAGGAAGCTTTTATATAATCTGGTTTACTACCATTACCATCCACCTAGCAGTATTGATCACTTGGCAGTTCCAATCCCTGTGGTCCTCTTATAGGTACTTTGTTTTGCTTTCTATTCCCATCATTCAGTTAGACTCAGAATGATTTATACAAATTTGAGGATAATTACAAAATTGACGATTTTTAAGATAGGCCTCCTCTAAATGCTATGCAGGTAAGGTTGTTCCTATTTCCCCCAGTTCCAACAAAAACCAAACAAGTTGCCAATAATACAAGAAAAACGAAGATAATACTAATGATGGATCTGAATTATTTTAATTTTATAGATGTTACTTCCATGTGGGTCTAATTTTTTTTTTTTTTTTTTTGACACAGGGTCTCTCTCTGTTGCCTAGGCTGGAGTGCGGTGGCATCATCATGGCTCACTGGAGCTTTGAACTCCTGGGCTCAAGGGATCCTCCTACCTCAGTCTCCCTAGTAGCTGGCTAATTTTTTTTGTAGACACAGGTCTGTGTTGCCCAGGCTGGTCTTGAACTTATGGTCTCAAGCAATGGCCCCACCTCGGCTTCCCAAAGTGCTGGGATTACAGACATGAGCCACCATTTCTGGCAGCTTCTGCTTTCTAAATGTCTCTCACCTATCCCATCTATTTTTCCATCCTTACTGCCTCTACCTTAGTTTCAATCTGATCATTTAATAATTTTATGTATCACTACTCCCTGTAGGATTGAGTCCCTTAAATCCCTCCAGGCACTCAAGGACTATTGCAGTCTAGTCCCCTGACTACCTCAGGGGCGTGTTGACAGGTGCTTGTAGTCCTAACCATGTGGGAGGCTGAGGCAGGCGGAGCACTTGTGCCCAGGAGTTTGAGGCTTCAGTGAGCTATTGTCCCACCACTGCACTCCAGCCTGGGCGATGAAGCAAGACGTGTCTCAAAAAAAATACTCCCTAAATCCTTTAGTTAACAACACAATTGTGCTATCTCCTAAGTTTATACCTCCAGATAAATTAAGTTCACAATTAAGTTCAAAAGGCCCTCTGATCTTAAGCAGGTACTAAAATTATTTCTTATGAAAATCTAATTGAGCAGTGCTGCTCTCATTTTCAGTATCTGGAGCCTTTCTGCATATCTACAAAATAAAACTCATTCCCCAAGAATAAAAATGCCTTATTATTTCACCGAACATGTGCTAAATTAGTCCCTATTAGCAGTTCTTATAATTAGTTTTCTTTGGTTCTGGAGGTGCTTTGTATGGCATGATCAATCAGAAAAGAATCATGTCCTGAGACCCACTTCAAATAATGAATCCCTGACAAGGACAGGCAGATTATTAGCTAAACTCAGGAGTAGGATTAAGTATTCTAATCCAAACCTAACTGTCATCCTCAAGCGCCTCCCTCTCCCTCACTTCTATATTCAACTGACCAACAAATCCTACCAGTAATATTTTTTAAATTTTTCCTTAATTAGTCCTGGGCACAAGTGCTCCTCCCGCTCCTCCCTCCTTATCTTCATTTTGACTATCCCCCTAGTTTAGGCCACCACCTCTTGTCTAGACAGATCACTCCCTTGTTCCAGGCTCATACCTCCCCCAAATAAGCTCATCTTTACCGGCAAACATGTTCCTCTTCCTGTACTCCCCATTTTAGTAACATCTAATCTGCCAAGTGATAAAATAAGCCAGGGCTATGAAACAGGGCTACCAGAAATAAGAGAACAGTAGTGACAGAACTGAAAACTAAATTAAGATTCTTGGGAGGAGCCTTGATTAAAAAAAAAGAAAGTGGTTTATGAAAATATGCCATCCATGATCGTAAGTGCCCTACACAGTTTAGCTAGAGGTGCATCCCTATAAACCGAAGCTCAGTCACATTACTCTAATGGCTCAAACAGAACAAAGGGAATTCAGTTTCCTTAAAGGAGAGAGAGAGAGTCTGCAAGCTATGAGAGAAGCCTCCTTTTTGACATGTATTTGTTCAAAAGAATCTCAAATTCTAAATGCTGACACCTATTCATCACTAAGGAAGAGTGGAGTCTTTTACGTCTGGTCCCTTCTAATATGAAGACCACAGCCTCCTTGGAGGTTTGGATGAGAAGACCAAATAAGATGAAAGCAGAAGGGAGGAAGACAAGTATTGAGTTTAACATTCTTGAAATTTCCAGGAGGTCCTAGTATGAAATTTGAGTGTCTTGGGTTAAGGTGGACAATGACCTAGCTCTTAGACTGACTCCAAGTGTAAGAACACTAAAGGCTCCCTCTCATTTTTTAGTATGATGTTTGCCACTTGGCTGGTTAAATGATACTAGCTAGCATGTCTGATAATTTTCCCAATCACAGGAGTCATGTTATGCAGAGCAGAACTAAAGTGGCTAGAACACAGCAAAGGCCTACTGATAATATTCATAATGACTTATAATAGTAGCAAAGAGAAATCAGGACCTGAAGAATACACCTTTGTATGGAAAGCAATGGGCAGGTTTGTCACAACAGCCCCAGATAACAGCGAGAACAACACTGTGGCACTGGGCTCAGTCCAGTCAATACTGGCTAACCGAGAGTCAGACTTTTTTGTGGAAAGAACAATGCTCATGAGCTTCATGATAAAAGTCAGAACAAAGAGAAGCAGTGCAAGAAATCAACCAACTCCATGTCAACATGCCTTTCTGAATAGAGAGGCACTTTACCAGGTAAACAATGGGTGTCCCACCAACTGAAGGCAGCACAGTTTCTCTGCTAAGGAGGAATTTCTGTTCAGCCCTTAAGAGGTTAAGGTAACCCTGATTTTTTCAGTATAGGTTACCTAAACCTAAAGAAGAGACCATTTACATAATATCCAGCTTTTAAAGTAAAAGAAACCACAGTGACCATGTAGTCCAAAACCAAGTACAGGATTCTCCCGTTCAGCTCTGTTCTATCCATAGCAGATGGTAGAGCACTGTGCTGAGAAAGACTGAGAGGTCACATGTGAGCTCAATGTGAGAACCATACCAAGACCAATCAGCAATTTTTGCCATGGAGCAAGAATGGGGAATGGCAGCTGCATATTTGCCTGTATCAATCTGGTCTAATTCCCTTTTTTTAAAGATGGGAACCTCAGGGATAGAGGATAAAGGATTTGTTACAGGTCACGTAATGGTAAAAACAAAAGCAAAACATCTGTTACCACTTACTATATTGCAAGCACTATAAATAAATTATTTCATTTATGTCCATTGAAATAAACTTAAATTCAAAAGGCCAGGCAAATGGTGGCCACTTAAATTCAAAAGTGCCCAGGACTCCATTACTAACAGATTACATCTCTTCTGTAGTTTAGCCAGCCCCATCCTCAGCTAATAATAATAGGTAGGCCAAAACAAGAATCCGGTCACTGCTTTTTCCTTGCTCTGTACCTTCTGAACTGCCTAAGATTGGGATCTCCTAGTTAGTTATTTCTGGAATGGCTTTGGGAGGGAAAAAAGCAGAACTCAGAGCTGCAGTAGTGAGCACTTTTTACAGAATTGGTTCATTATCATTAGAATACTTTAGGGCTAGAGTGGAGTTTTACTGCTTGAGTAATAGAGTGTGGGTGGTTGATAAAATTTCATCTTTGGGCTGTGGGTGGTGATATGGTGGCTCAAGTCTGTAACCCCAGCACTTTGGGAGGCTAAAGCAGGAGGATTGCTTGAGGCCAGGAGTTCAAGACCAGCCTGAGCAATGTAGCAAGACCCTGTTTCTATGGGGGGAAAAAAAAAAGAAAGAAAAAAGAAAATATAGCTGGGTGTGGTGGCATGTGCCTGTAGTCCCACCTATTCAGGAGGCTGAGGCAGAAGGATCACTTGAGCCCGGGAATTTGAGGTTGCAATGAGGTACGATAATAGCACTGCTCTCTAGCCTGGGCAATAAGCAAGACCCTGTCACAAAAACAAAAAAAAAAAAAAAAAAAAATTCATCTTTGACATCGTTCAGACCTCAATAAAAGTTTCAGCTCCTATGGTTTACTCACTGTGGGAAACTGGGCATTTTAACTTCTTTGAGCCTCAGTTGCATAATAAATAAAACGTGGAAATAATACCTGTCTCACAGGGCTACTGAGAGGATTAAATGAGATGATGCACATCCTATACTTATCAAAGTACCTGGCACACAGTAAATTCTCAATACATGGCAGCTATTGTTATTTTTATGGTTGTGTTACTATGGTCATATACCTCAGAATGATCATGCTTACAATTTTACCCACACAAACCCTACTCGTCTGTGACTTTTATTTTTCACTGAACTTCCCCAGCTGTTTTTTTCAGAGGCTAACTTTGGCAGAAGAAAGGCAAGCCTTGGAAGCATGTGTGTCTGGCTTCGGGCTGGGGCTCTGCTTCCCAGCATGTTGGAATGGCCGCCCAACAGTCTACTACCCTCTATGAGAAATAAAGTTCTCCTTTTTCCAAAGGGGAAAAAAAAAAAAATGCAGAAGAAGAAAAAAGGCAAATCTCGGAGACAGAAAAAAAGGGAGCATTGAATTGATGTTGCATTAGATGCTCAGTCAGAGAAATCTTTCAGAGAGTGTCAATTCCCCATTGAAGAAGAGATGAAGATGAGCTTCATTTGTACAGAGAAGCAAGTGTATACTCTCTTCTACTGGGCACAGGTCAAAAGATCTACTATGGTAGGGCCAGACAGGCTTGTCCAAAAGCCTCTCTGGAGTGGGGAAAAGGACATAGGGAGAGAGGGCTGCCAGAAAGTAGGAGAGATTGAGCTTAATGGGAAAAACTGGACACAATGTTCTCTCATAAACTATTTAGCTTTACCATAAGGTAATGGTGGTCACGATGCTGATGCTGATAGAGGTAGCATTTAAACTTACTGTGAATTAACTTATTTAATCTTCACATCCACCGTTGGAAGCAGTTATGCCATTATTATCCCCATTTTATAAATGTAAAACTTGAAACTCACAGAGATTAAGTTAGGAAGTAGCAGAGGCAGGATTGAAACCCAGGCAGTCTGGCTTTAGAACCTGGATTTCAACTTCTACCCAATTCTTACCCAACATGAGACTATCCCTCAGATCCCAGGGAGTAAGGAAGAGACTCCTTGATAGGAAATGGAACTAGAGTTGTTTCCCTAAGAAAGAAATTTACTTACAGTTATAGGGAAAAAAAAATCCTACTCAAGCCTATCAACCTCTAATTACTATTCTAATCGCTACTCAGACCTTGGCCCAGAATTAAGGCAGAGAATAACTTTTAAATGACTGGTATCTTTCTTGAGGGAAAAAAAACTGTTACAAATCCTGTTTTTACAGAAATAGAGAAGATAGATCAAAATGCCAGTAGAATAGCCTAGTTGAGAAATTGTGAGGATACCAGACACAAAGAGGAAGGCAGCTCAGGCCCTTGTTCAAGGAAACCACAACCATTCCAGTTTCAGATGATGGTGAACTCACTAACCTAGGGACACGGAAGGAGTATATGTGATGATTCAGGGACACCCCACATTTACATAAATGAAAACAAAAACATATCCAGCATTGAACACAGTGTGAAAGAAACCCATAATAAGCTGAATGGGGCTCTGGAAAAGGACAATCAGCTTGACCAGGCCTGGAGCCACATTCTTTTCGGATTGGCTGCAGCTGTTAGTCAAGCTTCTCACGGCAGACATGGAACACAGGTCCAAGTCCATGGAGTAGATCACATCCCAGAAAAATAGAGGGCCGGTCCTTGGCACTGTCTCAGCCTCCTTACTTTCATGGGCTGATGACAACTGATTAAAAAAAACCCCAAAGACAATATTCTTCTGACCTTCAAAGAGAGGCAGGCAGGATGGAGACACAGTTAGGGGTATCTTCATGCCCAGAGCTCAAAAGCACACTAGCGGCTGGGCGTGGTGGCTCACGCCTGTAATCCTAGCACTCTGGGAGGCCGAGGTGGGAGGATCGCTTGAGGTCAGGAGTTCAAGACCAGCCTGAGCAAGAGCGAGACCCCCGTCTCTACTAAAAATAGAAAGAAATGAGCTGGACAACTAAAAATATGTAGAAAAAATTAGCCGGGCATGTTGGCGCATGCCTGTAGTCCCAGCTACTCGGGAGGCTGAGGCAGAAGGATCGCTTGAGCCCAGGAGTTTGAGGTTGCTGTGAGCTAGGCTGACACCATGGCACTCTAGCTCGAGCAACAGAGTGGGACTCTGTCTCAAAAAAAAAAAAAAAAAAAAAAAAAGAGCACACTAGCTTCAGGTAGTACTCACAAAAAACTTAGAGCTGGCAGATCACTGAGATAGTTCAGCCTAAGATCTTCATTATTGAGCTGAGGACACACAGGCCCAAAGCAGGAAAGAGCTTGCCTGACATCAGTTAGAGAAAGAGCTGGGCCTTATAAACACTCCAGCTAACCCAGGCCAAGTTTCCTTTCACCACACCAGTTCACTTCTCTTCATTTCCTAACAATTCCTAAGGCTAAGTGATCGTTCTTCCTTAAATATGGATCAATTAAATCATTTTACCTTTTTTTTTTTTTTTTTTTTTTTTTTTTTTTTTTTTTTTTTTGTTGAGACAGAGTCTCACTTTGTTGCCCAGGCTAGAGTGAGTGCCGTGGCGTCAGCTTAGCTCACAGCAACCTCAGACTCCTCGGCTTAAGCGATCCTACTGCCTCAGCCTCCCGAGTAGCTGGGACTACAGGCATGCGCCACTATGCCCGGCTAATTTTTTCTATATAGATTTTTAGTTGTCCATATAATGTCTTTCCATTTTTAGTAGAGACGGGGTCTCGCTCAGGCTGGTCTCGAACTCCTGACCTTGAGCAATCCACCCGCCTCGGCCTCCCAGAGTGCTAGGATTACAGGCGTGAGCCACCGCGCCCGGCCCATTTTACCTTTTAATATATGAAAATTGCCTCATATAAAAATTCGTATAACCATAAATACTTTATCAAAATGATATGCTATTCAGACTATCATAGAAATCTTTAAATGTAGAAGCATGGTAAACATTTATTATACTTTACAAATGATGTTATAGCTACAAAATCTATCATTCCCTGATTTTTAAGCAAATCAACATTTATCCCAAATGGGTATTTTTAAAATATGAAATGTTTAAATGTTCATATTCAATAAAAATAAATATGTAATTTGATGTTATAACTTTAAATAATATTTTATTTAAAAATAAGCATGCTAACAGAAGCCATTCAAAGAGAAAAAACATAAAAAACACATAAACAAAAATAACAGGATGCATAATACAATGGGAAATAAACGAAACTCCCAGTTGATATTAAAATAAAGAGTAAAAATGATGCCTTCATATACATTGTATGGTGCTATTCTACATGTTGTAGAAATACCGATGAACTTACCCACCACAGGCAATATTCCAAGATTATGTAGTCATCAAGGAAAGAGATTCCATCCAAGTGGAAGGAAAGCAATTCAAAAATCAAATAACTACATTCATTTCATTATAAAGCTATAGAATTAAATTATAGTAGAATTAAATCAGAGAATTACTGTATAACCAGGAGCTTTTGTACTAAAACTAAAAAATAATTTAGAAGAAATAAAAAATGGCTTAATTTCAATAGGAAAACTAGAATGTTAATAATAATTCAGGGAAATATAATTACACTGTTGTACAACAAATTTTACTGCTTAGATGCTCAAATAAAGGACAAAATAATATTTTTATAATTTTTCTGTGAAAGATATTTTACTATAAAAATAACCCAGCCGGGTTATAACAAGATAATTCATTTGCATCTGAGGTTTGACATTAAAAAACTAATAGAGTCACATTAAAACAAGAATATATTTCAATATATGGACAGTTTCTTACCTCGTCTTCCTTCAAACACATCATTGATTTCTCTCAGCAGTGTTGACATGTCATTAATTTGGGATTCCCAAGCTTCACAAAATACATCTAGGTTTTCTTTAGCAATTTTACTAGATGGATGTAATGTCAATGTTTCAGCAGCAGAAATTATCTAAAGAAACAAAATATACCCCAGTGTGAATTTCAAAATCTTAGCCCTCAGAATCACTTTGGAGACCAAACTTAATTCTGTGCTATTCAATTCAACTCAATAAACAACCACGAAGTAATTTCCACAGACAGGCCCCACCTTGGGCAATATAGAGATACATAGTAGAACAAAACTTGCTGTTTCTTATCATCTGACTTATGGATCAATAGTATGCATTATATATACACCTGTATTCAAGGAGCAATTATCTTTATTCAAGGAAAGCTCTGTTTCAACCAAGTTATTTCCATAGCATAATTCAGTTATATGCAGACCACAAAGAGTGTACTGTATATGGAGTAGAAGAGTTAGTAGTAATACTGTTGGTAGTAATGGTAGTAATAGTGGCGGTGATGGTAGTAGTAACAGTGGCAGTAGCAGTGGTGGTAGTTGCAACTGTGGCAGTAGTAGTGGTGGTAGTAGTAGCAGTGGTAGTGGTGGTAGTAGTAACAGTGGCAGTGGTAGTAGTACCAGTAACAGTGGAAGTGGTGGTGGTAACTGTGGCAGCAGTAGCAGTGGTAGTAGCAGCAGTGGTAGAGGTGGTAGTAGTAACATATACGTATACCTATGAGTACATGATAGGTACATGCGTAAGATACTGTGTTGGGTCTCTGATAAACATTAATCCCCTAAACACACAAATAAAATACTACCCTTCCCAAATAAGCAGCATTCCCATTTTACAGCTAAAGAAACTGAAGCTCGGAGATTCCAAGTTTATAACCAGTCCAAGATCTCCAGATTCCAAGATCCTATAACTAGTCTATGCAGAGCTGATACTTGAACTTAGATCTCCCTAACTCCCAAGTCCAGGCTCCTTCCACATCACAACCTCTCTCACAAAACATACATATACACACAAAGTGGGCAGGAATCTTCCTGGTACTTTTACGTGCCACCATATGAGCTAAGTAAATGTGTTGAATAAATAAAAACACTGTTGCAGAGTTTCTGTTTTCCTCAAAATCTGTTTTTTCGATCCCCTGGACACAAAGCAGGATTCTATCTCCCAGCCTCTCTAGTAGAGGAGTATGGCTATGTGACTGAGTCCTGTCCACTTGACTGTGGGCCACCAATTCCATGCCCAGTCTGACTACACCTCCCTTACACTCCTCAGTGCTCTCTCCTTTCCACATCTGATGGTTCAATGCACATGATCCGGCAGGGATTTTGAGGTCCTAGAGATTGGCAAGCCACAAGATGGAAAAAGCCTGGCTCACCACAAGAAAGAAAGCCATGCCACCACTCAGGACTTGATATAAGTGAGAAATAAACTGCTATTGTGTTAAGACACTGAGATATAGGTTTTTAGATTTTATCCGTTAACTGCTACATGAATGAATTAATGAATCAACTAATATTTTATCTTTCATGTAATAATCACTCTAACACAAAAGACTTGACAGATGCAATTTGTAATACAGGCAGAAAATGGATGGCTGAGCTGAATCTTCACATATTTCCTGACCTGATGTTCAATAGAAATTACACTTTAGCTCCTACCTAAAAATAGAACCCATCAACCTACTGAAATTTCCTGGTGGCCCATTAAATAACACACAAAGAAAGATCCAGGAGCTAGGAATTAGGAGTCCAATTTTGACATGTGTATAGCAGCTTCTTTCCCTTCCACTTCTTTCACCTCCTCTTCATGACAACACGCATTGACTCTGTCTACTTTCCAGGTTCACAGACTGCGGATATCATATCAAACATTTGTTCAATAAGTATTAGTATTTTATAGAATCCACTGTGTAAAAAAATCATGCTAGGTATGAGGGATATGGCAATGAAAACGGTAAAACCCTTCTATTATGAAGCTTATATTCTAGTGGAAGTTTGGAATAAATAAGCATACAATTAAAATAATTATAAATCATGGTAAGTGCCATGAGGGAAATGAATATGATCATGGGACAGAGAAGCTATCAAGTGTTACTATCAAGTGATGTTGCTGTTTCAGGGAATTCATTATATAGGATTATTCACATGCACACATATGTATATGGCTAACATATGGCTAGTCATTTACCTACTGCGTGCTAGGTACTGCACCTGTGTCCCAGGTGCTAGGGAAATAGCTTTGAATGAAACAAATAAGTGTCCCTATCTTCATAGGGCTCACGTTATAGTGGGGAGACCGACAATTAAAATAATTAAATTATAAGATATTTTATGAGGGGATAAATGACATGCATAAAAATAAAGGGTAAGCAGGATGGATAAAAATAAAGAATAAGCAGGTATTAGGTGGTCACAGTATTTTAAGTTAGGTGGTCAACAAAAAGATGAGGGAGCCACAGGACAATTCATTTGGGATGAGATGGGAACATTTCTAGTATGTTCAAGGAAGAGCAAATAGGCCAGAGGATTAGACAGATATGAGCAAGGGGAAGGTGGCCAGTGGTCATGTGATAGAGAAGTATATATGGAAAGGGCTGGATTTTCTTCTGAGTGAGAAAAGAAGTCACTGGAGAGCTTGCAGAAGATTAATATGATGAGAGCCATGCTAGCTGATCCAGTTAGTACCTTTGAAAGAATTATAACTAGGTGCCCCTCTGGGCACAGTCCCAGAGGCACAGGATTTGCCAAGAAGATGGCAGCTTTAAGAGAAGAACAAGCCTCCTCTTTTTCAGGGAAAATGGGCACATAACTTACCAATGGACTATGGCTAGATTTCAGCACTGCTGCCTTCTCAACTAGGGGCCTTTGTACAGTATGCAAACTGCTCAACTATGCCCTGAATATGATCTAACATTTTAAAGGAAATATAAAAATAATATTGCTAAAGCAGAGATATCCAGAATAAATAAAAATTATCCCAGAGGCATGCTCTATTTCCTTAAATTATCCTTTCGTGAGACAGTTGGCAAAGATTGGAAGGGGAAGCTGAGGCCATGGGAACAGAAAAAGCTTCTTAAATTATAGAAGTTATTAACAATAGGCTCTGCCATCATCCTGGGGAAGAAAATATGGCTATTCCTAATATCTCTGCTGCAGCAGAAACAGTAAGCCAAAAATTGCCACCAGATGGTAAGCAGAGCCTGAGGATAGGAGGGAGAGCTGATTGCATATGGCAGGAGAGTCAAACACTCCAGTTCTACTGAAATACATTTGCAGCCAAGGCAAGTAGGGTGACTCCCACGTAGATAAGCAAATATTGAAGCCTTGGTTTCTCCCAATAAACAGATATTCCCTGATTGTAATACAATGTTTAGCAGATGATCATGGTGAAGGTTCACTCATATAGTTCCTGCTTCCATGATAAGCCTTTGATACTTTTCTCTATGGGGTAGCATGAGATCATCCCTCCAACCTCCAACATGATGCTCCTAAAGGGCACAAACCACCATTTTGTCTAGGTCACTTTTTCTGTTCTCCGCTATATATCAAAGCTCCAGGGACTCAACTTCCACCATCCAATATTGCAATTTAGGAGCAAGTCCTTTTGGCTGACAATAATAATAAATGAAATAAGAACACCTATAAAACTGTATTTTAGAGTTTAGATTTCAAAAAAGGAAGGTATGTCCTTCACTTTTTTCCTTAGGTTAATTTGACAGGTACAATATTAAATGGAGTATTAGTTTTAAAAAGGCTTTTAAAAATTACAAAGTAGTATATATACTATAGAAAATCCGGGGAAAAAGTCACAATGCTCCCAATGAACAAGCAGAATTTTCATTTCTACATATTCCCATATAGTCATTTTCACATGAATATACATTTTATATAGTATACACACAAATCTATATCCTGCTTTTTCCACTTAACATTTTAACAAAACATTTTTCTGATGCTGCTAATTCTGGTTATCATTATTATTTTAATGTCATATAAAGTATTATTTGCCTAATTTAGGATAGTAATTTTGTTTCCAATTGAATTTTATTATAAGTAATTTTGTAATAAACATCATTTTGGTTTCTTTTTTAATCTCCTTATGTCATAATTATTAGGTTGAAACATGAATATTTTTGTGGTTTGTTACATAATGATAACAATCTCCAAAAGTGTTCTAACAGCCTGCATTGTAAACAGCTTCATTCAAAATAGATATGAACTAGGGCATCAGTTAAATGAGCCAATCTACAGTTTGGCAGATGACCAGGTAGTCCAATAGAAGGTAAGCCATGATCTAGCACACTACCAATGAAAATTCCATTTTCTTTCTTTCTCTTAGTAGATTTGGCCTGTAGTTATGTAGAACGATTTATACCTTCCTTCTATGCAATTTTTTATGACACTCAGGCAAGAGATAACATAGAAGGAACAGTCTGCTGTTATCATACCTGTTGGCCAGTCACCTGAAACGTCTCCTCTGCGTGTATACAGGTTATTTCAAGAGGTTCTGTCCCAGATACATGTCGCAACAATCGACAGGTCTATGAGAAAAGATGTCTCTAGTTCAACTTACACATTCTCAACCTTCACAATACACAGTATCATTTTTATAATTAAAAAGAAAATAAAATTTATTCAAATAAATTTATACATTACTGAGAAGATTATAAATAATACTACTATATTGGTACTAACAGATTCTCTAGGAATAAAACAGGTACACGTAAAGGTATGGCATAATGTTTCTACTTCCTACCTGGCAAGATAGTCATAGAATACTGGAACGAGAGGAATCTTTGAAAGGATCTAGCAGTGCCCACACATTTTATGAAGAAATTTGGCTCAGAGGAGTGACTTTTCCCAAGGCCTCACAGCTAAACTATGTCAGAGTTACTACAAGCTACACATTCTATCAACAAATAATACTTCCTCTCCTCATGATTATTTAATTAAACACACCTTTCACTGGGGTAACACTAGTGTAGGCAGACTGGTGTAATGATTAGAGAGCCTTTATCAGAGGAAATTATTGAAACTCTTAATGATTAAAACAGAAAATTCAAAAAAATTTTAAAAATTTGTTTCAGGATTCCTAAAATTAGCAAGTTTCCCTACAGTCATAATATTTGGTTTATAAATGTAATACCAGCAAATCTCTGAAACAAAGGAGATGTATCTATAGTCATTTCAAGAATGTTCCCCAGAAATTTTCAGGCTCGTATGTAATTAAGTAAAGGGGAAGAAGCTAGACCAGTTAGTCTAAAGGTTCCTTCCAATCACTAGTCTTTGAGATTTGGTGAGCAGGGTATATTAGATAATGTGAAGACAATTAGATGGTTCATATCTGTGCATTTATATACATACACGCTGGCCAGCACATACCTCATACATACAAGGTATATGTGGGTTAAGTTTTTTGGTTTTTTGTTTTTTTACTAGCAGATATCTGACATTTTCAAAAGGTAGAAGACTTAGAATATCAATTAATAAGCCAAACTGGAATTACAACAAAAGTGGTAGGCGAAGCACCGGTAACACATAACAGAGATTTGGGCAGAACACGAGAGATTCACGGAAGAAATAGTATGCTGGATGTCTTCTCTTTGCCCTCCTTATCCACCCTCCTCCCTTCTCAAATCTGCTTTTTGCCCTGGGAAACTCATCTGTATGGTCTACAGCCGTGCTTGGCCAATGGGCAGTCCCAGCCACAGAAGAGCAGGAATGAGGAGAGAAAGGACCCTGACTACCCACACTCCTCCCCTGCAGAGGTCACCCTGGGCCGTGTCTGGGCCTAGTCCTAAAATCACAACCTCTCAAGGCAGTTCTCTGAAAGGCTTCCAGGTTCCACACTCTCCTGCTAATCTAGGCCTGGGGATGGTACCAGCTCTGCTACCACCAGCCCCAATTACTGCTCTCTCATTCATGGGTTCCCCCACACCCTGTCGATGCAATTGTGAAAAGGTCCTTTCTTAAACCCTCTTCAAATTATCTTCATTTCAGAGTACCATGTCTTCCGTGCTTAGACCCTGATAGATTCAAACAGAAATGAGGTCATACAACATACCTCCACTGCTCTACTCCAAATCTAATCTTTCTGAGAGGATAAAGGAAAAGAAGATTAAGAATTTCATTTGTGAGTTCTAGCATTTTTTGGTTTTAGAAGCCAGACTGTTGTAGGAATAGAACAGACATTTGCTATACCTTTAAGATTCCAAAGGAGAGAGAGAATGCTCAGTTAACCAAACATTGTATTCATGCTAACATTCCCTCATAGAAGTAGAACTGTCATTAAACTATAATTTCTTTAGCAATCAAACCTATTACTCACCTCGACAAGCTGTTCTTTCTGTTCAGAGAGTTTACAGGCATATTCAGCCAAAGCTTCTAAATTTCCTTCTACTCCAGTAAGTTTTAATGCTTTTAGAACCACATGATCAGCATGGTATTTTAACAGATCTGCTGCCAGCTGTGTTGCTGTACTGTGAAGCTGCAGATGTAGGGGGTGAAGGGTGATGAAGGAAAAAAAACAAACAATAAGGTTTTGTGGCCAAGCACCTCATAAGCACTTTAAAAACTAAAGAGGAGAAATCTCAAAGCAGTCCCACTGGTTCCATTGAGGGGAAAGTGTTGAGTTTCCTGTGGGAACAACAAGAGTTGTGTAGCACTGGGGAGCGTATAGGTTCTCCCAAGGGCAGGAGTAATGTCTAATTCATCCTAGAATCCCCTGGGGCTGGTAGTAATGCTGTTTGTAGAAGATGAACTGGTCACTGGGTGGCTGAGCAGCCTGGTCCATTTTTCATCCTATTATCAGCCAGATCTTTCCCACATAGCTTCTCTCTTACTTAAAAAATGCTTCTGCTGCTCTTAAAATTGGTGAGGAATGGAACAGTATCAAAAGTGTGGTAGTCAGAGTACTAAGAGGAAAATCAAATGGCAGTGCATGATTATTAATAAGTTTTTTAGCATGCTTTTGGAAAAGTGTCAATGTGAGATTTAGTCAATTAGGTATTCAATAGAATTTTATTAACACCTACATTATGGCGGGCACTGTACTAGACAGGCTGGACATGCATGACAGGTAGGACCTGATCCCTGCCCTCAGGGAGGTTGGAGTCTGTCTATAGCTGCTATCCAGAACTTTACTCTCTACCTCTATGAACAAACTGGGTCCCAGGATAATAGAAATAATAGATAAAAGGGTAACAAAAACCCTGAAGTTTTATTTAACTTCGGGTGGAATGGATTTTAAGCATTACTCACTCTCATTTGGACACTATTAACTCCAAAATCTTTTCTTCTTATCCTGCCTTTTCTTTTTTATGATGTGACAAGTTATTTTGGGGTTGTCTAGAAACAGATCATTTTTAATAACATTGTTCTAAGAAAAATCTGACTTTGCATTAAGCCTATTGGAATGAAGTGATTTCTTTTTCTCTGGAAGTAGTCCAATGTCAATTCAAATTATAGGACTTTCTACAAAATAACAATAGGGTAGTCTGCATTCATGCAACCAAGTGAGAATAACTACAGTCGGAAACAAAGATGTTAAAATTCACTTTCCTTTGGAAACTAAATGCCACATGAGAATTTAAAAGGATTTAATTTAACCTGCAGGGCCCTTAGAGAATATCTAATGCCAACCTTTTATTTTACAGACCATGAGACAGGTCCACAGAGATTGAGTGGCTTGCCAAGGTCATGTAACTCTTACAAATGGTTCTGGAGACAACTCATTAACAACTCTAAGGGAGAAAGAGAGAACAAATGTGAAGTTCCTGCTCTGTGCAATGTCCTGACAGCAGCTTTATATATATTATCTCCCTTATAGGAATTCTTCAAGGTTGATGTGGTTATTCCCATTTAAGAGATAAGGAAAATAAAGCCTGTGGAAAGTCATTCAGTCTATCACCAAAGGATTTCATGTTCTACTGAAAGGATGTTAACAATACTTTATTTAACATTGAATAGGCTGGAATAAAATAGGTGGGCTTTCAATACGGCATAGAAAATCATGTTCTTCTATCTTTAATGCAATATTTAAACGGAGGTTTCAATAGAGGTATCAGTACCAAGTAAGATGTAAAACAGATCACCATGTATACCATTTATTAAGAAAATCCAAAAACCAATTTCATTTTCTTGAGTCCTTGACTCTCTTCAAAAATTAAAAAAAAAAAAAGAATTAAGAAATTAGAGCTAAGGGAGAGGAGAGGTTTTCATGAGGTAGCTCTGTTTGGAGAGCTGATGGGTGCTCCACCTCCAGGCACACCTCAAAGTGGAGTGGAGCAACATGACATGGGAGTTGGGGGGGGTGGGGACAAGAAAGCATCTGAAGAACACAATAAAGTACCCATGAGAGTGAAAGTCAACTTTAAAAGTCTACCAAGCCCAAAGCCATCTTATAAGGGTACTGGTCACTAAGAACTTTCTGTCTCCCAACTTTCTCTCCTCTCTCCCTGGTTCCAGAACGTGGCAAAAATCATAAACAGCGGCTACATAATGGAGGGTGAAGGGAGTGAAAAAGAAAGAGGAGCCCACATCTTCCCCAAAAGCTCTAGGTACAGGCCTAGGGCAATAGCGAACAGGGGAGAAGTCCAGCAACTGAATGAATATTGAAAAACTGACTAATATACTGGAGTGATATAATTTTTGAACTAAGATTAGGTTTTATGACTTAAAGCAGGAATTGGCAAACTTTATCTGTAGAAGGTCAGACAGTAAATATTGCAGGCTTTTCAGGCCACACAGGCTCCATTACAACTACTCAACTCTGCTGTTGTAGTACAAAAACAGTAGACAGACAACTTGTACACAAAAGGGCAGGATTGTGTCCCAAAATACTCTACATACAAAATAGACAGCTCAATCACAGTTTGTGAATCCCTGACTTAAAATGACCACAGGACTTTCAATTACCTGAGAGTGGCCAAGTCATGAGAGGACCAAATTTTCATTCAGGGAACAGAAAAATCTTCCCAACCAAAAAAAAATTTTTAAAAATCAATTTTAGTGAGGTATAATTTACATACAACAAAATGTTTTCATTTTAAAGGTACACTTTGATGAGGTTTTTTGTTTTTGTTTTTTTTTTTGAGACAGAGTTTCACTCTGTTGCCCAGGCTAGAGTGCCGTGGCATCAGCCTAGCTCACAGCAACCTCAAACTCCTGGGCTCAAGTGATCCTTCTGCCTCAGCCTCCCGAGTAGCTGGGACTACAGGCATGTACCACCATGCCTGGCTAATTTTTTCTATATATTTTTAGTTGTCCAGCTAATTTCTTTCTATTTCTTTTTTTTTAGTAGAGACAGGGTCTCGCTCCTGTTCAGGCTGGTCTCAAACTCCTGAGCTCAGACTATTCACCCGCCTCGGCCTCCCAGAGTGCTAGGATTACAGGCGTGAGCCACTGCGCCCAGCCCACTTTGATGAATTTTGATAAACATATACATAGCCATGTAACTACCACCACAATTAATATTTCAAATATTTCCTTTACCCCAAAAAGTTCTACCATCCCCTTTATAGTAAATATACCCCAACTTCTGACCCTACGCAGCCACTGATCTGATTTCTGTCATTTTAAATAATTTTTGCCTTTTCTAAAATTTTTTTCTAAATAGAATTTTATATATACTTTTTTGTGCCTGGCTTCCTTCACTCAGCATAATGTCTTACTGATTCATCCATATTGTTACATGTATCAGTATTATTCTTTTTTCTTGCTAAATGGTATTTGGTAGAGTTATTCCAAAATTCATTTATCAATTCCCATGTTGACAGAAATCTAGGCTTGTATCCAGTTTTTGGCCATTATGAACAAAGCTGCTATGCACATTCACATACAAACTTTTAAAAATGATGGCACCAATAAAATGGTGGCTTCAAAATAACTATGTCGAAGGAAAACTTTGAAAATCATTTTCTAGACACATGAGCATACTAATACTAATGCATTTCACACATAACATACAACATGAAAATGAATAAACAACTCTAAGAGGCCAAATTTCAAACTATACTTACTTCTTTCTTAAGTTCATTAAGACTGTGACCAATTTTCAAAATACTGAGTTCCAGTTCTTCAGTGATGCTTTTTGTTTTCTTGCTTTGCTAAAAATTTCAAAAAGTACATATGTAGTGTTACCTCATCTTTTTGATCTGTTAATTCCAATTTTATTTGAACTATAAATTATAATATATTTTAATATCATTCTGTGAACTATAAGTAGTAATTTTTGAAATTTACTTGTATAAGGATAGAGTAGAAAATAAAATGTTAGTTATTTAGTTATATTTTCCCATGCTAACTATAAAGAGGTGAATTTTTAAAACCTAATTTTCTTTAATAAATTCATCATGTCTAAAACTAATCTCTTTCATTCCTGCCTAGACTGTTCATCCCTTAACCAAGATAAAATTTTAAATCCCATTCATCTTTAAGACCTTACACAATGTCTCCTTCTCAGAAAGGCCTTCTCAGATCACGCAATCTAAATTAGACCCTCTTCTTACCTGCACTCATCTTTCCTCTAAGTAATCATCCCAGTTTGCAATTACGTATTTATTTTTTGGGTTTTTTTATTTGTTCATTTAAAGTCTATCTTCCCTGCTAGGCCTATATGAGCTCTATGCAAGCTGGGCTCACGACTATTTCTTTCACCACTGAACCCAAGTACCTGGCACAGCAAATGGCGGGTAGCTGGCGTTCAATTCTTTGCATGAGTAAATCGAAGTTAAATGTCAATACCTTCATGAAGCCTTCTTGACTCCTCTCTCTAAAATACAAATTCATCCTCCTTCAAACCCTCTCAACACATAATCTATACCTTCTCTTAGGACACTTACAAAGCTTTTTATACTTGTCTCACAACTTCCTATAGGTTTCTACATAGTAAAATTCTTGCAGGCAAAGATTTTGTCTTATTTATCTTTAGATTTCTGGTGCCTGGTATATAAAAGGCACTCAGTAACAACCCTAAAAAAAAAAAAATGAATGAATGAAAAATATATCTAGCATGTAGAATCAGAGATCTGAGCACTTGTAAAATATGTGAAGGATGCTAATTGCAAATTTAAGTATTGATAGAATCGAATTCCCAACACAGAGCATTTCATCATAAGAAACTTTTTTTTTTTTTGAGACAGGGTCTCACTCTATCACCCGGGGCTAGAGTTCAGTGGCATCATCACAGCTTACAGCAACCTCAAACTCATGGGCTCAGGCAATCCTCCTGTCTCAGCCTCCCAAGTAACTTGAGACTACAGGCGCTAGCCACCATGCCCTGCTAATTTCTCTATTTTTTTGAGAGATGGGGTCTTGCTCATGCTCAGGCTGGTCTTAAACTCCTGGCCTCAAGCAATCCTCCCATCTCACCTGCCAAAGTGCTAGAATTATAGGCATGAACCACCGTGCCTGGCCACAAGAAACTATTTATAGTGAATTTTGGGAAGCAATCTACACTTCAGATTACATATCACATAGATAATTCCAGCTAAACACAAAATATTGCTCAAATCTCTGACACCACTCTACTCTAAAGCAAGATTCCCTGTTAACATGAGCATTGTACTATTTTGATACCAAGAAAATATCTAAGAAATCTGTAATTCATGCCTATTTTCATTCATAAATCAATATATTTACAAGAAAGTCCCAATTGCAACCATATTCACCCACCTTCTTTGTCCTTACTGCCAAAGCTTTGTTCATGATTTCAGATTTGTTCTATTCCTACTGTATGTTATAAACCATGTTAAATACTTTTTTGACAAAGCCTAGGTCTAAGGAATAAATAAATGGTGCCAGAGACATGTCCCAGGGCTCTCTCTCTCAATTTTGTAATCGATCTGCTATAAGAGATTGCGCACACACTTCCTATGCTGGCCCACTTCTGTCAGTCCTGGCCACTCGTACCCACATAACCGCCTATTTAAGGCTCATGATGTGGCTGCCCACCAATTTGAGACCAGGAATCTGTGCAAAGATGAAAAATCTTTTACCTGCCAGCTGGATCTACCTTTGTCTTCATTGCCTCTAGACCTCAATAAGTTTTGTAAAGCATTGTGTCGGTAAATCAGTTGTCCTCAGAGTTAAGAACTGTGCACATCTGAGTGGCTCTGACAGTAAGACTCAGGTCCCAAGAACCTCTAGGTGGGGCTCTACTCCTCTGCTCTTCACTCTGAAGAAGGATTTTAGGGAATAATTTTCCAGAGGTGAGTTTGGTAGAAGAGTGGGGACACTACGGTCAACTAGTGTTGTTGACAGAGGCACAGAATCCAGACTGGCCAGGATGAGAAACAGTGAGCCTCGAAATGTCAAGTACTGTCAGAGCTGGATGGGAAGGACAGTTTGGCCAACTAGGAGGGAAAAAAGGGATGAGACATCCTTGTCCCATCCTGGACCAAATTCATACTCCTGGTGATTATGTTAGCTTCTGTATCTCTCAAAACTTTAGGGAAAAACTATTACATAAGATTTATTTTGATGGAAAAAAGTTCTTACAGCTTGAATCCACACAGAAATTAACTGCTGCACTTCCATTCTCGCCTGAGTTGACAGTTCCAAGATGCGTTCCCTGTGCTCATGGCTGGTGTAAGCAGAATCAGTAAAGTCCTCTGTGCGCTCCAAGATAGCTTCTAATGTTGCAGAAAGGTTCTCTTTGGAGTGAAAATAAAGATTCTCCCGAAGAGCTTCAATATTCATCTGAGAACAAAAAGGACACACATCCACATCAGTCAATATTCCAACCTAACCAAAATGGGCTGTAATTTCTAACAGTACCCAGGAAAACACTAGGAATTTCTTTCCTAAGCAGAAGGAAAATACAGCTTCCAATAATAACTATATTCTCCACTAAAACAGAAGGACATATTGCTCAAGAGGTATCAATGGCCATGCAAAGCTTCATTCCCAGAGTCATTAACACAATGACATTCCAAGAGATCCATGAATACTAGCTAAGGCAGAAAATCATCATGTAGCAACAGGTAGGAAAAATGAACTAGCCTCCAGGTAAAGGATTTGCATTTGGGAAAGTGCCTAGGCAAAGTCCTGTAAGATATTAATATGTTACACCCAAATATGATACATGCTAAGCCCAGGGGGATGGGTGTGGAAGGTGTGGGGTATGATTGGGACTGGAGAAGGCATCAATTTTTCCTTCATTAATTCAGCAAAGACTCTCTAAGTCACCCAACTGGTCTCCCTACATTTTGTTTGATGACCCCAACAGCACCTCACTGGCCCAAACATCCTCTACCAGAAGGCCTGTACAATCTCTCTAAAACATAAACCTTCTTATATTGCCACCTCCCTCTAATCAGCTTCTCACCATCTATAGAGACTCAAGCCCAAACTTCTATGGTATAACACAAAATCCTCTATGTTCTTGTCTTTATAAACCTCTCTAACAGTGTATCTCAGCCCCTGAACTCCCAAGTAACCCTTCACTTCAGCCACCCTGTTTGGAGTTCCTCGAATGTGTCATGAGCACATGCTCACTTGTGCAGTCTTTCTTTTGTTCACCTTTCTAAGATACATTTTGCCACGTGTGCCTTATTTAACCTTTGGTTCATGAAATAAATCACAGAGACAACTTGGGCCCAGGGGCAATAAGCAGTGATGGTCAATATCGTGGTTACAATGAATGTGATAATAAGGATAGCTTATATTTGTTTAGCACTTTAAAGTCCTTTCACAAATGTTATTTCAAGTTAATCCTTACATATGACCCATTTTAACAAGACCAAGAAAATACCAAAGTTTGGGAAGGTCAAGAGGCCAAAAGGGAGTGCTTGTTTCCCCTTCTCCTCTCGGTCCAAGTTGTGTCTGATAATCAGTCTATCCTAGGTAGATAGGAATTTTTTTTTTTTTAAGCTAAACATGTGGAAAATAGTAAGGTATAGAATTGACAATGAGGATCTGAGAATTTAAACAGAATTAAAACATAAAAATCAGTTATATTGACTTCACACCATTTATGTTAAGTTGTCCCTTTAAAAAGAACATAGACATGTTTTCAGATAGTAACTTCATAGAGTTTTGTGGAGTTTTTGAAGGCTATTCATTGATATGGTTTCATAAGATTTGTCCATATATTCACAGCACCAAATATAGTAAAGTATCCAGTTTCCCTCTACAGATTATACTCTCCATCAAAACAAAAGTAAAATGCCAAAGAGATAACCACTGAGACTGAGCCTATTTATAACAGTTCTGCCTCCGGATGCCTGATCACAAAAGGGGCAGCAGCCACATTCAGCCTGACCCAGAGCAAAAATGCAGAGGGAAGAGGTGAAAGACCTGGTTCTAACCTGATTTATTTCCCTAATTATCCTTTGACCTTTGACAACACATCTCCTCCGTCTGCATTTATAAAAAGAGAGGCTTAGAAAAATAATCTCTACGATCCCTTTCAGCAATGAAATTTCTAAGAGAATTATTGGTCCTTGACGCTTCTTTTCCCTCAGGAAGAGACTTAAGGGTAGGACTGGCATCAGATAAACAAACCTAGAGGTGTAAATTGAAAGGTCATGGACTTTGGGATTAGAGAGTCCTGGGTCTAAAGTGGGTTCTACCGCTTATTAGCTTTCCTCCCCACAAAAATAGATATAATTACATCTACCTAAAAGGGCAGTTAGGGACCAAATAAGATATTTATTAAGAGCATGGCCCCTAAAAAGAAATATTCTTTTTTTTTTTTTTTTTTTTTTTTTTAGACAGAGTCTCACTCTGTTGCCCAGGCTAGAGTGAGTGCCGTGGCGTCAGCCTAGCTCACAGCAACCTCAAACTCCTGGGCTTAAGTGATCCTACTGCCTCAGCCTCCCAAGTAGCTAGGACTACAGGCATGCGCCACCATGCCCGGCTAATTTTTTGTATATATATATTTTAGTTGTCCATATAATTTCTTTCTATTTTTAGTAGAGACGGGGTCTCACTCTTGTTCAGGCTGGTCTTGAACTCCTGACCTCGAGCGATCCACCCGCCTCGGCCTCCCAGAGTGCTAGGATTACAGGCGTGAGCCACCGCGCCCGGCCTAAAAAGAAATATTCTTTTCATTACTTTCTTTCACCCCGTGTTCCTACTCAGAACCTCACACAAGTAGAAGTCAAAGTGCAGTAAGATGGAAAGAATACCACCCTGTCACAGCCCTGTCTATTACAGACATGGGTAACCCTTAGCATATTAGATAACTTCCCAGAGTCTTGGTTTTTCCATCTGTTAAATGAGGGGATTGTACTAGATGATTTCCTAGGGCCTGACTCAGACCCTAGAACAGATCATCTTTAGCCCACAGAACATCTTTTACCCACAGAGCATCTTCACCATCTCTCTGATTTCTGACGAGAAGTCAGTCACACTGCCTAGTTTCAAATTCTAACTCTGGTTCTTAAGAAGATTATATGAGTTCTTACATTTAAAGCACTCAGAACAGGGCTGGCACAGAGTAAGGGCTTGATAAATATTAGTGTGTATTACTGTTTATTTTTAAATTTTAATTATTGCTAATACCATTACTACAGTCTTAAAGTATCAACCCCACAACATAAGAGCAGAAATTCTAGCAGAAACGATATGCTACTTGTCATCATCCACAAATGATATGGCCCTGCTCAAAAAAATGAGAAGGGAAAATCCTTCTAAATGTTGGGTAGGATCGGGAAGGCTACAGCCAAGCCATACAACTAAATATGGTCACAGTAACTGCTATAACCAAAGACCAGTATTCTTTGTAAATATAGCACTAAGCCAAATATTGCTGAACATTAGGTTTGTACACAGTGGCACTACTTTAAAGAGATATATCTGCTTTTGAAGCATCATTCTAAAACATTACACAAAAATATGAACACTATATATAATAATGTTCATTTAAAATGAAAAGAAAAAAATCAAAAAATATTGTCTTTATTCTTACCTTGAATTCTTTAATTCCAGTAAAAATACTGATAGATGAAATGTCAGTCTCTCCATTCAGTTTACAGTCAGTCACAATTTCAATGACCTTATCTAATGCTACTTTCATGCGGTCAAATACTCCTTCTTTGTTTTTATGAGCTGACTCGCAGCTGGGATGCCTGAGACATGTCTTCAAAACAATTGAAAATTTTTATTTTAATATTTGATCCATATCATAACACATAAAATCTTACAGAGAACATGTCATGCTAATAAAAAGGGTTCTTTACCAAAATCTCCTGGGTCCCTGGCTCACTCAGCTGCTTCTCCTCACTAAAGTGGAAGCAGGATGAGTAAAAAGCGATAGCAAGGTTAAGTGAAAAACGCAGAGTGCAAAACTATATCTTTATACTTCAATAATAAGGTTACTTAAAATTTTTGCGGAAAAAAAACCCCTATCTTTTCATCATGATTAAAACTATTTTAAAATGTTCCCTTACATATTCAAGAACTAAAAAAGAAGGAGGAAAAATGAACAGAGATAAAATATGACTGTGGATGAATCTTTCACTTTTAAAAAATGATGTAAATGAAAAACCACCCAAGGGCCTAGATAGAACAGAGCCTTCCAAGTGGGCTCCTTGAAGTCTCTGTTTTTGTGGCTTCGCTGATCCTAGCATAGAGTAAATACTCTCAAAAGAAAAGGCAATTCTAAACAAACTATTAAGGAGACATTTACTATTATAGTTCATTCTTGAATTACACCAATTTGCTGGCCAATTGCTGTTTGTAAATATAAACTCTTGATTGACAATTTTGTTGAAAGTAAAAGGAATTAGAGAAATGAATTTACAGAATAAACAAAGAGCTGACTTCATACTCCACTGTTACTTAACAGATCCTAACTTGCTTAGCTTTTTCTAGAGCATGTATACTGGCTCCTCAATGAAACTAGCAAAACCCTGCAGGTAGTGACTGTGTCTGACAGGCTTTGATTCACAGTACCTAATATATCATCTTCTGCTTAGCTCCTTAATCTAAGCTGACTCGTAGATTAATTACCATTTGGAATTGGGGAAGAAAGTCTAGCATTCTTGTAAAGAATAACTGAGATTTGACTATTTGGGCCTATGTTCTAAGTTATCACTTTGATCTTTCTAAAATGTAAAATATGTAAATTAAATGCATTTAATCAGATTTTCTATTTATTACTGTATAACACAGTAAATACAAAAATCTTCTTACCTTTGAAGCTGTGAGAAGCATCATTGTACACTTTTCAAGAACTGCCCTAGCTGCTGCCATTTTTGCCTTTTTCTTTTCATCTTTCAAATCCTAAATATGAAATAAAATCACTGAGCAGTGTAAGATCATGTAAACAATCCCACTTCTTGAAAAATCATTTATTCAACATTAATAATACTCAAAAATTTAGTAACATTGGTAAGCAAAAAAAAAAAAAACAAAACAGGATAAAGTTTTATAAATTGTCACTACTTTGATCTAAATACGTCAATACAATATGAGTAGAAAAAAAGAGCTACCCTTAGTAGGGGCAGTAGAGCCAGGAACTGAGACAGAGGAGGAGGCGGCACACAGTTTGCATTCTGGTGGTCTGCCACACCTGACATCCTCGTGCCCAAGTGCAAACACCTCACTCCTAACCAGAAACACCCTGCCCATGTCTTACTTAGTTAAAAGTGACTTTTTTGTCAGAACCTATTGACTATTATTTCTTTCAAAACAGAGACTTAGAAGTCAATTCATTCAGGGACCATGTCTAATGAATCCATCTAACTGCTGATGCATCTCAATATGAGGTTTGTTTCTCCTAATCTTAACAAATACATGTTCTGAAATGTTCTTAAGATGTTTCTTGGGTATATAATTTTCCCCAACTATTAACAGATAGATTATGAACACTTAAGCAAACACTATGTTTTGAGTTTTTGAAGGGGCTTTCTCTTCATAGAGCCCTCAATAGAATGTGCACTATTACGTGGGGTACCCAAAAACTTGCTGATCAAATCTATGACAAAACACTCTGATAATGGTTTGGTTACTACATCTAAATTAGAGGTTGGCAAATGTTTTCAATAAAAGCCCAGATAAATATTTCAGGCTTTCTGAACCATATGGTCTCTATTACAACTACTAGATTCTGCCATTGTAATATGAAAGCAACCATAAATAATGCATTAAACAAATGAGCATGGCTGTGTTCCAATAAAACTTTATTTATGGACACTGAAGTCTGAACTATATAAAATTTTTGCCTGTCACGATTAGTCTTTTTTTTTCATTTGTGAGTTGGGTTAAAAGCCCTTTCTTACAAATAAGAAAAATCTAAAGTTTGAAAATCATTTGCCTTTGAAATTTGTTTTAATAAATTAGAATAGATTCAGAGTTATCCCTATTATAATATCACTCTCACCCACTTGCATCTGGTATAGCTTCCTTTAATATGAGATAGAGATGGAATTACATCTATTTCATGAGAAACTGCACATAACTCAAAAGCTAATTCAGGTCACATCTCAAAGCAGTGTGTCCTACATATGAATATCATACATCATGAGTATCTATCAGAAATAAAGGTTGATGTTGCTTCTAAAAATTTCCACCCCTTCCTCTTGTCTTTATCATTTTGGACAGGACTCCTTTCAAAACAACGCATGGGTCTAGTTGACAATGCATCAAGTGTATATGCCATATAGAATACTTGCAAGCCACCACATACTGTACATGGTGATAACAAATGACTGAAAAAGAAGGCATCTCTACTCAAAAGGGCTGGTCCACAGGACAAAACAGAGGCCTCCATAAAACCCAAATGGTCCAAGAAGCACTAAATGACACATCCCAGTACCTCCAAAAGTATTTGCCCTGGCTTGGGTAAGGCTCTCACCACTGCCACTTTCTACCACCTTTGTCCATGGCACCACCATCCCTCACTGGGTTACTATAATAGCCTCTCAAGTAGTCTCCCTGACTCTGACCTTGTTTCCCTACAAGCTATTCTCAACAGTGGCAGCTAGAGTGATACTGTTAAAATGTCAGGAAATGTCACTTGCCTACTTGAAACCTTCAATGGCGCCCCATTTTACTTAAAGCCAAAGCCCTTACCCAATTTGGCCTCCCCATCACCTCCTTGGTGTTCTTTGAACACATCACACATGTTTCTGTTTTCTTGTCTATCTCCTCCCACCCCCACTAAAATGTAAGCTCCATGAGCACAGAAATTTTTGTCTTTTTATTTCCAGATGTATCCCCAACATCTAGAATAGTACCTGGTTCACAGCAAGCAGCTGATGAATATTTGCTGAGTAAATTGAATGAATAAATTTGTACTACAGCTATTTTCAGAATTTTTTTTTTTTTTTTTTTTTTTTTTTGAGACAGAGTCTCACTTTGTTGCCCGGGCTAGAGTGAGTGCCATGGCGTCAGCCTAGCTCACAGCAACCTCAAACTCCTGGGCTCAAGCGATCCTACTGCCTCAGCCTCCCGAGTAGCTGGGACTACAGGCACGCGCCACCATGCCCGGCTAATTTTTTCTATATATATTTTTAGTTGTCCATATAATTTTGTTTCTATTTTTAGTAGAGACGGGGTCTCGCTCTTGCTCAGGCTGGCCTCGAACTCCTGACCTTGAGCGATCCACCCGCCTCGGCCTCCCAGAGTGCTAGGATTACAGGCGTGAGCCACTGCGCCCGGCCTATTTTCAGAATATTTTGACCATACCAGGGGAGAAAGCATTTGAACCCTGGGTGCATATTACATAAAAATGATCCAGAAGAAACACTTACCAAACACAAAGATGCCAAAATGGCTGCTAGTAAGTTTCAAGGGTTCCAAATTTGATGAGTTAAATTTTAAAAATAGGTAACTCTTCAGCTAAAGTGTACACAAGTTTTAAAGTGTTGGATCACAATCTTACAAGAATTGAAAAAAATACAGGCTCTCCAAACCAAATTTCTAAGTACAAATCAAAATAATGGTTATGTCCAGAGGCTGAAGAGGATCCTACAGAAAGTGTAACTGAGGGATGGTGGCTTTAGAACCTATGAATCATGCCGTGCTTGCTCAAGTAATCAAGCAAATGTTAGATGATAAGCTGTTGTCATTATGAAAATAGTCAAACAAATAATTTTTATGGGGGGAGAGAGAGGAGGAGGAGGAGGAAATTGAAGAGAAAGAGAAGGAAAAGAAAAATTATTTTATAAAGAACAGTGTTGACAGAATGGAAAATGAAACAGTAAGGTGCCTATAAAAGCAGCTTAGGTATTAGAGACGAATGCCATTATCCAGCCTGTCACTCTCCAGGCCAATACCCATCTCTCAACTTTAGCAGCAACTAGGAAAGTTCATGTCCAAAACTAACAGAATAAACTATGGGACTATACTCAGAAGCATTTCAAGAAACTATCAATTATTATATATTTAACTGCTGACAAGATGGACTCATATACAAATATCCCAAAAGGAAAGTCAATCCTGGATATAATATGATCTTTCACCTGCCTAAATTTAGGAGCTTACAGTCTGAATTAGGGAACAGGGCCATGAAGAAATAATATCATGTTGTAGTGTGAGAACTACAGGATAACTGAGTTCTGAGTTAGAATAACTGAGTTCAATCTACTAGCATAGTGATCTTGAGAAAGTTTATTATCCACTCAGGTTCAGTCCCTCATATGTAAATAAACAGTAATAACAATACCTACCTCATAGAAAAGTTTTGAGAATTAAATGAGGTCATGTATCTAACTAAGTAACACATAGCCAGTGTAAATAATTAATGGCTTGAGTTATTACTATTAATCTAATATGGTTAAGAATAACAGAAACATATAACAAGATACCATAAGGATACATATGATGACTCAATTTATTTGCCTGAGCCCTGGTAGAGGAGTTAAATGGAAAGCTTCATAAAACAGAAAATACTTAAGTTGAGCCTTGAAGGCAAGTATGACCTTTCCCAGTGTGCAAGGCGGGAACATAATTGTTACATGTGTGCAAAAATGGCACACAGAGCTACTTACTTTATCCTGGTTTAATTATGAAAGGCTTTCAAGACCAAGATTATAGATTTAATAAGGAAAGAAACCAACCTAAATGGTCCCAAAGATCACACCTCTATCCCAACTAAAAAGTATTCGTTTATCTGAAGATTTTAAAATGTGGCAAATACATACATTTTGTCTATCTCCAGTCAGATGTGCAAACTCCACCATTTCATTTCCAAATTGACTAAATATTTGGACAAACTCTTGAAAGCTATTCACTCTCTCTAGTCTTTCCATAGTTGCAAGAACCTGCAAAACAGAGAATATTTTATTATCAAATGAAAGATAGGAAAGAGACTGAGATTGTGAAAGCTGAGGAGAGAAGGAAAACAAAAAAAGGAAATTCTAAATTCTAGGGGAATGCTGAAAAAGGAGGAGCCAGAAAAGAAGACAGAGAAGGAGGGGCTCAGAGAAAAAGAGGCAGATTGAAAAGTTAGAATCATTTAGGGAATGATTTGTTTTTAGGATGAGGAGAGGTGGGCTTACTCGAAAATGAAAAGGAAAAAGGGTTAATGAAACAACTAAATATACAAATGAAGAGATCATTTATGCAGCCAAGTCTGGAGAAGGTGGGGATGGGCAAGACTGCAGTAATCAAATCTTCAGAGGATTAGGAAGGGGTAAGGATGAAAGACAACACACAGAAGCCTTACGGTTCTGTGAACCGGGAGAGCAGGAACCCAGTCTTCCCAGGAAAGCAGAAGGAAGGTCATTTGTGAGTGAGGAGTGGAAAGGGAGGTTTGGGACTTTACAAGCAGGAAAACAGTTTGGACCAGTCAGGAATGGCCTGTGTTGAATAAATCACTTGCCAAGAAGCTTTGGGCAGTTAGAGGTGAATAGAGAATGTGAATCTGTAGCAGAGCCAACAGACAATGTATTGTGTTTTCTTGACATGAGAAATAAAGTAAATAGATGTGAAATGTATTTTCAAATACTTTTCTTTAAAATAACAGTACTGGATTAGTTTTAGTCAGACCAAGATAGGTTAAAAAAACACAGATATCCTGTGTTTACTTATTTTTAATGAGGATATGATGAATATTTGTCATGTTAATCTGCCCTGGCAGCTCAGGAAGTCCAGGCAACTAACACAGATAAGGCACATTACCACCACTGAGCAAACCTCTGTCTTTCAGAGAGGAAGGTTGTTTCTATTCCTCTGGCTCTGCCAGATTCACATCTCCAATTACTTTTTTTTTTTTTTTTTTTTGGAAACAGAGTGTTGCTCTGTTGCCCCGGGTAGAGTGCAGAGGCACCATCATAGCTCACAGCAACCTCAGACTCCTCGGCTCAAGCGATCCTCTTGCCTCAGCCCCCAGGGTAGCTGGGACTACAGACGTGTACCGCAACACCCAGCTAATTTTTCTATTTTTAGTAGAGTGGGTCTTGCTCTTGCTCAGACTGGTCTCCAACTCCTGAGCTCAAGCAATCCTCCTGCCTCAACCTCCCAGAGTACTAGGATTATAGGCATGAGCCACCACACCTGGCCCCTAATTACTTTTTAAACTTATACTTTTTGATTCACTCAACACTTATCAGGTGTTTCGTCCTCAAACTCTACTAGGACAACCCCTTCCCTGGCTGCCTGCCCTCCCCCTTGCCTAAGGAATGATCCAGGGAAAGAAGTGATCATGTACACCCTGGGTTCCTGGATGATCAAGAAGCATAACCATTACCTGAGAGACTAGCAGGAGTTCTGGACTGGAAGAGTATAAATCCATTCTCTAAGTTTTGTGATTAGTAATAGTTAGGGACTCTGTATACAGAAATTTTGTAGCTGTGGATAATTATGGTTTCCATTGATTTAATGTTCATCTTAAATTTATAACTTGTTACTCTCTGATTTGGAAAAACAAAAAGACTGAAGAATTCAGTATTTGTTATCAACTAGGTTTCTACTACAGACATGACCATGGTGCTCGGCTTTTCTCTTTGAATGTTATACACATTTAAAGCTTTTACCAACAAGCCTCAACAAGTAGATAATGATTTTCTGAGAAGAAATATTATTTGCATTCAAAACTTTAGGCCCAGTACACACATCATTTAAGAATTACAGGTATAGAAGAAATACTACTTTTAAACTACAGATAATTAGAGTTATAAACAATTATAATAGACAAGCACTGCCAAATTACCTGCAATTACTCTAAAAAACACTTTTGAAGAGAACACTGAAAGGCAAAAGTATAGCCAACACCAGGAAGGCAAGTACCTTATTTCTTGATGTTATTATCTGTTTAATGACTACTCGGTCTGCCAGCAACAACACTTTTGTCACTGAAGAAAGAAGTAATCTTGCAGCCTTTATAACTCCTGTTTTGTCGGTAAAAATTGTGATCTGGCCATCAGATTTGGGATGATTCAAGTTGGTTACGTCTGTAAGTGCTGCAATTGTTTCTCCTAATAAGAAAGGGGAAGAGGAAAAGTTAAATTGGTGGTAAGGCACATTTAAATTAAAATCTAGACTTTAATCTTCAAGGTAATGAGCATGATGGGGAGAAACCTGGCTTTGGAGTCTTACTTCAGGAACAGGAAAACAATTTCACCTTGATGATCAGAGGGATTGTCCACATGAAGTTTTCTAATCAAAAGTTACAGGACACTCTTAAAGAACTGTGAAAAATTTTTACCTTCACCCAGTTTCAAAAATAGCATAATTTTTGTTTCCAGTGGCACTGCAAACTATACCATCTAAAAGTCTCCTGCTCTACAAGATAGTAAGAGAAGTCTCAGGAGTGCAAAACCAAAGCAGCAGCTAAAACCAAAGCAGTAAGCAGGTGCCAAGCCTTGGGCCAGGGCCAGGCCAGAGGGAAGGTGGGAAAGGGGTCATTGCCAATCTCCACAACTGGAAAGGGCTGGGGTTTTTAGAGAAATTCAGGGATAGAAGAAAGATAAGACTTTAGGCCCCACGGGATGACATCGTCAATGAAAAGGGGGCCTAGAAAAAACTGCCAATAGGCCAAGGGAAATAATAAGCAAGTTTGTCTATCAGTCAGCCTGGACTCTGAGTGGGGAAAGTAAATAAAACAGAAGCCTGCCAAGAATTCGAACCACAGGCTAACCCTCATTCAGGTTTGCTGTTTGAATTTATACTTCTTATGATACCCAGTGGAAACCATTCTACCAAATGAACTCCCAACCCTCTTGAAAAATTCTCTTCATTATTGCTATCAAACCTATTGGTTTCTATAATGGCAATTATATCCACCAATAAAACAATATAAATGTTTGCCTCCTCAAGACTATAATATTCTCCAAACCACCTTACTGTTAAAGTTAACAAGAATAAAATAAAAATAATAAACCTTAAAATATCTTATAGTGTTCAAGACAGTTTTTTAAGTCCTAAATAAACCTGTGTGCATAATGGATTGATTTTCTCACAAAAGCCCTCTTGTCAATTCTATTACATACACACACTAATGTATCAGCCATGGGCTAAGGATCTTAAGTATTGGAATCTTAATGGACAAGACCACAAGGTGCAACATGCTAAAAGTCAATATTTAGAAAGATCAGTCTGGTGGGAGCATATAACATGGAATGGAAAGGGGAGACTTAAAGCCAGGCTACCATTTCAGTTGTGGGTATGAGATAATAGGGACCTTTCTAGGATGGCAGGTAGCCATAGGAAAATGATGAAGATGACAGTGAGACACTGAGGAAAGAAAATGTAAAATCAGTATCTGACCAGTGAAAAGAAAGAAAGGAAGAATGAAAAAATGGCTTCAAAGTTGTGAACCTAAGTCGCTTAAAGAAAATTCCAGAAGGGCATGGGAAGGGAGATAATAAATATAGTTGCAGACAACAGGAGTTTGAAATGACACAGAATTCATAAAAGATAAGCCACAAGATACAGATTGGTAATGCAGATTCTGGGGTAGCCAGCCTCCAAGACGATCCCCACCTACTGGTACTCACAATATTGTGTCATCCCTTCCCACATCGTACCAGGGTTTGGGATGGCAGAAGGGATGGTATGTAACTTCTGAGATCAGGTTATAAAAGAACTAAGGCAGCCACCTTGGTTGCTGTCTCTCTCTTTCTCTGAAAGAAGCCAGCTGCCATGTCCTAAGCAGCCCATACTATTAACAATGAGGCCTACATAAAGAGGAACCGAGGCCTCTGACCAACAGCCAGCAGAGAAGTGAAGCCTCCCAATAACTACGGGAGGGAGCCTGGATGCAGATCCTGCTGTCCAGCCAAGCTTTCAGACAACTGAGGCAGGGTCAACACCCTGACTGCAACTTCATGAGACACACTGACCCAAACCACCCAGTTAAGCCATTCCCTGTCCTGACCCTAAAAACTGTGTGAGATAATAAATGTTTGTAGTTTTAAGTTGCTAAGTTTGGTTAACTTGTTACAGAGCAACAGGTAACCAATACAAAGTTTTTATGGCAAAATAATACAGAGAACAAAAGTGCTCAGAACTAAATCTTAACGAAAACAGAAAGGGGCAGGAGGAAAGCATCAGTTTACATTCTATCAGCAATAGCTGAAAGGATGAAATGTTTCCCATTCCTCTAGATACTGTGAACTTTTCCTGTAGTTCTCAATCACCAAAGATATAACATATGAGCCTGCACATATTGCATTATTCAACCTTTCCTTTTTCTGACTAAACCCTAGGCGTTGAATTCATCGGATGGTAACATTCGGTCAGCTCCACCAACATAGTCAAATGCTTCCTTAATATTATAAAGGTGTTCAATGTGTAGACTGTTCAGAAATTAGTTCTGTGAAAAAGTCACAAAGCTTCATATCTTATAGCTTCATGGTTGTCATTTTTAATTTATTACATGCAATTAGTTGTATCTTAATAGGAAAACCCAAAGTCAAACACACAGAAATATTTATTAAGCTTCCATATAAAATATAAACCTTGTCTGGTAGCCAAGTAAAAAGTAACAATATAATGTAAGAGTCCAACACAGGAAAATAAGAATAAAAAATAATTAATATGACAACTAATATTTATTGAGTACTTATTATGTGCCAAATATATACATGTATCATATCAAAACACCTCTATAAACACTAACAGCCCCCTTTTATAAATGAGAACACTGAGGCTTAAAAATATTTAATAGCTTGCCTAATGTCACACTGCTAGCAAGGGGAAAAGTAGGGATTTAAATCCAGGCAGTCTGACTATAAAGCTCTAGCTCTTTATTCCTACTTTATATTATCTCCCTCACATAAATGCTAACTAGTTCAGAGGAGAAAATGATTAGTATGGGCTGAGTGGGCCAGAAACATTTCAGGAGTGATTTAATGAAGTCTTAAATTTCCAAGTGTTATGAGAAAAAAAGGTTTCCATATCACATAACTCCAGCAGGCACCATTCTCATCCTCTTACCTGAGTGACTGTAAGAAGCAGATGATGTGTGAAGCCCATGACACCTGAGGGCTTCCAAAAAACTCCCTCTATGGAGTTGCCTGGCTTTACAGTACTTGGGTCAGTGTACCATGTCCTGGTCTCTCACCTTACACTGAGCACAGTGACATACTATAAAACCAATAAAGGGAGCAGGACTTAGGTTGCCCTTTCATTAAAAAACCCTCCTCTTGCTTTAATCAAGTGTTGTTAGAAGAAACAGTAACATGAAGAACATCTCTACATTTTCTGTTGAATTGTCCTCTGTATTATGTAAGGTCTGTTTCATAAGCACCCACACAATAATTTAGTGCCATGAAAAGTCTCTCTCTCCTCTTACAAGCTGGTTTGTTTCCTTACAACAAACAATGAGAATTGTATAACCCTTTGTTTCCCACGTTTTTGTCTTGCCTTCCAGGAAGCACAAAGATAAACTTCATGCTTAATTAAAATAATAATGTTTGTCAAAGTTTCTGGTATATTTATTTCATCTTCTATTTTAATAGGTTTATTGAACATATCTTACAGTAAGCTCTTTCAAATTTTTTCTTAAAGTAAGAAAAATATAAATTATGAATAGAATAAGGACATCCCCCTGCTTCCCATATAAAACCTACTCTCTATCCCAGTGAATGGCTAGAAACCAGAGAGTCAACCCAGAGTCCTGCCTTTCCTTTAGTCAATAACCTAGTTCTATCTGTTCAACCACCTTAATGAGTATTTTGTGTACTCTTCCTGTTCTCTACAGACCTATTACACTGTCTTGGTCTAGCTGGTTTCATTGCAAAAGCTTCCCTATTGATCTCCCTGCCTTCAATCTCAACCTTCTCTCAACCTGCCCTCATTCATTCATTTCCTCCATACTATCAGAAGGATTTCTAACACAAAACAATATGTCTTTCACCTGGCTCAAAATTCCTCAATGACTCCCTATTACCTATAGAGTAATACCTGAAGCCATTCATATAACATACAGGACCAAGTATGATCTGGTGGGTCATTCCATATTTACTTGGCCTTATCACAATCACTCTCTCAGTGACCCTCCAAAAACAGCTCCTCCTCCCTCAGGGTTGCCCACCTCAGTAAATGGCACCACCATTTACTCAGCATTTCACACCCAAAACCTTGGAGTTATTCATGACTCTTCTTTCTGTCAGATCCCACATCCAAACCATGAGCAAATCATATCAGCTCCACCTTCACAATATACCCAAATGTAACCACCTTTCACCACCTCAACTGTCATCACCTAGCAGTCTAAGTCACCATCGTCTGTCACCTGGACCACTGCAGCAGCCTCCTAATTGATTTCTCTGATTGCACCCTCACACTCCCTATACAGGAACCACCAGTTATCCTTTTAACATACAAATGAGATCATGTCACTGCCAGACACAAAACCTCCCACTAGCCTCCCATAACACTTAGAACAGTTCCACAGAGTCCACAGTTCCTGTCATTGCCTAAAAGGTCGCTCTTTTCCTTGCCAGGAATGCCCTCCCACAAGTATTCACATAGCTCAGGCCCTCATTTCATTATAGTCTCTGATCCAATATTCCCTTCTTAGAAGGTCCTCCTAAACCCCTATCCCAGTAAGTTCTCAACTTGGGGCATTTTGACCCCTCAAGGGACATTCAACAATGTCTGCACATATTTTTGGTCATCACATGGGGGAAGAGGGTATCTATGGCATCTAGTAGGTAGCAGCCAGGGATGCTGATAAACACTCTACCATGTACAGTACAAGCCCCCACAATAAAGAATTATCCAGCCCAAGATGTCAATAGTGTCAAAGTTGAGAAGCTCTGCTCTCTTGAAAACAGCACCTCCATTGATCTCCTCTTACCCTGCTTTATTTTTTTCTTCATAACTATCACTATCACCTTCCCTCACTAGAACACAAGCTCTAGGAGGGCAGAATTTTGACTGATTTGTCCACAGCTATATAGGGATATACAACCATGAAGAATGCCTGGAATATCACCAGCACTCAGTAATTATTTATTAAAAGTATAAATGGATAAATGATACCTCAACAAGCTGAACTATTTACAGTGCTCAAAACTCTCCATGTTCTCAAAGGCTTCTGTGCCACCAGCTATACAGATTTGTGAAACATCATGAAGTTTTAAGTTACTGAGCTTTGTTTGCTATAGCGTACTGGTGCATACTAATGTTTATTCACACTTCCTACTTGGTGGAAAGTAGGCTAGCTCATATGCTCCTTGAGAGCAGAGTCCACACTTCACACTTCTCTATCTCACATCTCATTGGCAGATCACTACTCTGACCAGTGAAAGAGTCCTATGTTTCAGATTTAGGACTTGAGCCAAGAGAAGCTAATCCAGGCCTGTAATGTCTTAGGCATCCATAGTTGGAGACCTATACATCTTTACTAAAAATAAAACAATAATGTGTCATCATATCCAAAGCAATAAAACTAGTATGAATAGGCATCAAAATCAATATCCACATACCTGCTTGCTTTGCTTCAATACAGGCAATATTTATTTCTTCTTTCAAATCCCAGTTTTCATTGGCTATAGCTTCCCCTACTTTAACAAATCTTCCAACTGCCAAGTTGACGGCTTGTCCTACACGCTGAATTGCTTGCAGAGTTTTATCAGACTTTTTGGTATTATCTTTATGATTAATAAGTGTGGTGATCTAAAAAAAAACATAAAAGCAATTTGCTTAAATTTTACATCAATATCTTTTTATTTTAAGCTATATCACAAAAAAACAAGAAAATTAAACCCAGCATACAGGACTAGCCCAATAGATTAAATCAATAGCTTCAGATGTTTCAACACAGAAACAACTAATAAAGTATCCTGTATCCTCATGACAATGTTTCCATTAATTACAACTCCAGGTTCACCTGAGGGCAGTTATCTGGGGCACACAGTTCCAGAGGCCCTCCAGATCTTTCAATAAATCTGAAAGACAGGAAAATAGTAGGAGAGGATAGATCATTACGTCCACAGAACCCACAGGAAACCAAAGTACTTCAGGTCCAGCCTCCTCTACTATGACTTGAGCTGCTGTGAGAGTAGAGACAGCATCTTCTACTCCTTGCATTCCACTCCATGGCCTACTATGGTGCACGGGTTGTATAAAATAGCACTTGTGCCATACATATTTACTGCATTAACTAGACACTTCAGAACAATCATTGTGATCTATGTTTTATACTTTGCTAAATTTTGTTGTACCAGACTTAAAGTAAATGAAATTTCAGAAGTTTTAACACTTGGTTCCAGGCCCTGAAATAAAATACAAAAGGTAACAAGTTCAGCTCGTTGAAACAAACATAAATCTTCAAGATATCTTAGAAAACTAGTACATAAACTACGCTGACATATAAAAATATTTATTAAAGAACATGGCCTAAAAGACATAGATCTCAACCAGTACATGTATGGTGAGTATAACTTTGAAATAACGTATACAGTATATTTATAAAGACCAAACATAGTAGGGAATTTAACAGAAGAGGAAGAGAATCACTTTTACTCTTCACGCAACTACTGTGTCCCAAGCACTTTATGTGTTTAGGCATTAATAGTTTAGAATTAAAGAAAGGCCTAGGTTTGAGTCTTGGTTTGGCCATTACTAGCTAAGTGTTCTAGGAAAATTTATTTAATCTCTCTAAACTTATTCATCTATGATATTTTTTCATCACATTTTGAATATCTATTAGATGCCAGGTCCTGAAGATGCATCAGTGAACAAGACTAACACGATCCTGCCCCATTAAGTTTATGGTATGGTAAATAATTCAGTCACACAAAATATATTTGTTGTATACTATTATATGCCAAATAAAATTCTAGGCAATAACAAGAAAGAAAAATCCCATGTTCTCATGGAGCTAACATTCTAGTGAAGGAGGAGGAGAAACACACAATAATCACATAAATAGGTAAATAAAATCTTTAATGTGAATGCTATGAAAAATGTTAAAATAGGATAATGTCATATAAAGTATCTGTAGCTACCTGAAATTGGTTGGTCTTCCATCTATGAAGAAATGATATTTAAGCTAAGATCTAAATGATAGCAAGTAGCCAGGCTGGCAAACATCAGGGGATAAAGAACATTCTAGAGAGAAGAAACAGTGGGTTTAAAAAAAAAAAAAAAAAACAGAAAGCTCTTAGGAATAAGCCTGTCCTGTTCAAGGAATGAAATAAGGCCAGAAGTGGTTAAAGCATGGTGGGCAAGAGGGCAAGTGTCAAACCAACATCGAAGAGATGGGATGGGCAGGGGCCGGCCACGGCTGTGCATTGGAGTAAAGAACTTTATTCTATGTATTACAGAAAAGCCACTGAAGGGTTTTAAAGCAGGAGAGTGGTACAATCTCTGTAGTGGTTTTCAAATGTGTCCACAAATTGTTTCATACTTCTCCCTTCAAGAGGGGGAGCCTCATTTCTCTGCCCTTGAGAGTGAGCTGGACTTGGTGACTCACTTCTAACGAAGAGACAAATAGTAGAAGTAATGGAGTGCTTTTGAGGATAGATCATAGAATACATTGTGACTTCCATCTCACTCACTCTCTCTCTCTGAGATCAATCACAGTGGGAGAAAGCCAGATCCCACATCATGGAGGGCATTTAAGCAACTTTATGGAAAGCCCCACGATGTAAGAAACTGAGGCCTCCTGCCAACAGGTAGTGATGAATTGAGGCCTCCTGCCAACAGCCAGGAGAGTAAACCTGGGAGTGGATTCTACAGCCCCAGTCAAGCCTTCGGATTACTGCAGGCCCAGACAAAAATCTTTTTTTTTTTTTTTTTTTTTTTTGTTGTTGTTGTTGTTGAGACAGAGTCTCACTTTGTTGCCCAGGCTAGAGTGAGTGCCGTGGCGTCAGCTTAGCTCACAGCAACCTCAAACTCCTGGGCTCAAGCGATCCTACTGCCTCAGCCTCCCGAGTAGCTGGGACTACAGGCATGCGCCACTATGCCCGGCTAATTTTTTCTATATAGATTTTTAGGTGTCCATATAATGTGTTTCTATTTTTAGTAGAGACGGGGTCTCGCTCAGGCTGGTCTCGAACTCCTGACCTTGAGCAATCCACCCGCCTCGGCCTCCCAGAGTGCTAGGATTACAGGCGTGAGCCACCGCGCCCGGCCTCAGACAAAAATCTTTATTATAATTTCATGAGAGACCTCACTCCAGAGCCACGAGGCAAGTCACTCCAGAATTCATGACCTATAGAAACCATAAGATAAATGTTTGTTGTTTTAAGGCACTAAATTTGGGGTTATTTGCTCTGCATAAACTATAGTTAACTAATACAGATTTTGGTACCTGGATCTGGGGTGACACCGTAACAAAACCTAAAATGTGGGAGTAGCTTTGAAATCAGGGAGTGGAACTTGAATGAACTTTGAGGAGTAAAAGCTAGAAGTAGCAAAGAAACTTTGTGGAAGCACCATGACCTTTGAGGAAATGGTCTTAGTCGGTTTGGGCTACTATAACAAAATACCTTAGACTGGGTCATTTATAAACAACAGAACTTTACTGCTTAAAGATCTGGATGCTGGGAAGTCTAAGACCAAGGCACTGCTGAGATTTGGTATCTGCGGAGGGCCCATTCCTCATGGATGACCTTCTATGTGCTCACGTGGCTCCCACAGCCCCTTTTATAAGGGCACTGATCCCATTCATAAGGGCTCCCTCATGACCTAATCACCTCCCAAAGGCCTCACCTCTTAATACCATCACTGTGGGGGTTACATTCCAACATATGGATTTTGGGGAGATAAGAACATTCAGGCCACAGTAGAAGCTATGGATGAAAGCATAAAGCAAAGTGAGAAACATCTTATTGGAAACTGGAGAAAAGGGGATCCTTGTTATGTAGTGACAGAAAGTCACTCTCATTGAAAGGAGAAAATATACCTAAGGAACTGGGTGATCTAACTAAGGAGATTTCAGGCAGATTTGGGGGTGCTACCTGGTTTCTTCTTGTTGCTTATAGTAAAATGTAAGAGAAGAGAGAGAAGTTAAAGGAGACACTGTTAAACAAAACAAGCCAGAACTTGATGGTTTTGAAAATTCCTTCTCCAGATAGCACACCATGCTAAAATTAAGAATTAGCTTCCAGGCAAAAATAAAATCCAGTGCACTGTCAAGAGGTACAGTCTAAAGATGAAGCTAAGGGTGTAACCTTAAAATCTTATGATAAGATCTCTGAAAGATGCAAGGTGGTGCTTCAGTCAACCATTCAGTCCAACAACAGACCTCCTAAGAAGTTCAAAGGGGTTGTCCCTCAGCAGGCCCAGCAGAAGCCCAAGTTAGACAAAAGCATATCTCAAAGAAACTTGTGGGTATGGCTTTCGTCTAATGGAGTGAGTCCAATGTAACTCACAGGAAACCAATAAAATTTTTAAAATAATTGCGTTAACAGAAACACCACTAGCTTGGACTGAAGGAGACAGATCAATACAAAATGAATGGAAATGTTTGTATCTCCAAACTCCCATAGCCAGAGAGCAGGCTGAGAAATCTATGCAGCTGTAAACATGAGCTACCTTTCCTGAAAAAGGATAACTCAGAGGGCTGTGCCAAGAGCCATGAAGAATTATTCCCAGGCCTTAATCAAGGAACTGTCAAACTGACAGACATGAGAGATCCAGAAGACCCAAGTAAGCTACTCCCAAATTCCTAACTCATAGAAACTAAGATAAACGTTTGTTGTTTTAAACTATTATGTTTTGGGGTGATTTGTTATGCAGCAGTAAATAACTAATGCAATCTCAAATGCATGTTTTTGAAAAGAACCTTCTAGCTACTAGAGGAAAGAGTAGATTCCTAGAGTGATAAAAGCAGAAACTGGGAGACCAGTTAGGAAGCTGTTGCAATAGTCCAGGCAGAAGATGATGTTGGCTTGAAATAAGGTGGCAATAGTAAAAATGGGGGAAAAATGGACAAATTGAGGAATGTCTTGAATATGACTTGCTCGATGGATTAGATTGGTGGTATCAAAAATGACCGCTAAATCTGTGGTATGAGAAAGAGTGGACAGGCACAACACTAACATCTCTATGTGGCAAGAATATAAAAGTGTTTTACATAAATGATCTAATTTAATCCTCACAATAATCTTAGGACTTAGGTACTACTTAATCCCCTTTTTGCAGGTAAGGAAACAGATATTAAAAGATGCTTATTAAAAGTCACATAGTTAATAAGTGGTGTGGTCAGGATTCAGAGGCAGACAATTTGACTCCAGAGACCATATTCTTAAACACAACCCTATAATGTCTCACAACAACCCAATGAAATAGTTACTATTATCATCCCCATTTTACAAATGAGGAAATTGGACATCAAAAAGAGTGGAAGGGTTAGGATTTAAATCAGGATATTCTGACTGCAGAGCCTAGCCTCTTAACCACTTAGCCAGACAGCCTTCTCTGACTTATGATGTTAATAAGAAGATTTAATGAGGCCGGGCGCGGTGGCTCACGCCTGTAATCCTAGCACTCTGGGAGGCCGAGGCGGGTGGATTGCTCAAGGTCAGGAGTTCGAGACCAGCCTGAGCGAGACCCCGTCTCTACTAAAAATAGAAAGACATTATATGGACACCTAAAAATCTATATAGAAAAAATTAGCCGGGCATAGTGGCGCATGCCTGTAGTCCCAGCTACTCGGGAGGCTGAGGCAGTAGGATCGCTTGAGCCCAGGAGTTTGAGGTTGCTGTGAGCTAAGCTGACGCCACGGCACTCACTCTAGCCTGGGCAACAAAGTGAGACTCTGTCTCAACAAAAAAAAAAAAAAAAAAGATTTAATGAAATGATGACAGCAGTGTTTAACACAGTACCCAGCTTATGGTAAGCATTCATAGGTTTATTATAATTAGCTCTCTTATTTAATCCTTAGGTATTCTTAAAGACAAGAAAACTGAGGCTGAGTGAAATTATGTACTTGGCTCACACAGCTAATAAGTGGCCTAGTTTAGAATTTGAAACCAGGTTTATCTGACACCAAAGCCCACCCAGCACTCTTTCCTTTACTGAAGGTTTTCAGTCTTAATTATCTTTCTTAGAAGAGAACAGAACTCTTTCCTCAAATTAAAATGGGCTTCTTAAAAGTCCATTATGTAGTTATATCAAAGAGTCATTACAAATGAATTTTGAGGATGACTGTGGGTCATGGTACTGGGAAGCAGGGGCACAAATATGAATCCTATTCGCACCAGCTTAGTCCTCTACACCTGATAGACCTGAGGGAATTCTTAGTATCACATGGAAAACAGAAAGCTTAACCACCATTGACTATTCTAAGCTACCATCTTGGAAGAGATTCTGGAGTGAAAAGGGGTTAAGTTCTGTTATAGGTTGAATGTTTGTGTCTCTCCAAAATTCATGTGTTGAAATCCTAACCCCCAATAATATGTATTAGGAGGTGGAGTCTTTGGGGGGTGATTAGGTCATGAGAGTAGAGCCTTCATGAATTGGATCAGTGCCCCTTAAAAGAGGCCTCAGAGAGCTCTCTCACCCTTTTCCAGCATGTGAGGACAGTGAGAAGATAGTTGCCTATGAAACAGGAAGGAGGACCCCCTCACCAGACACAAAATCTGTTGGCACCTTAATTTGGACTACCCAGCTCCAGAATTGTGAGGAATAAACTTCTATTGTTTAAGCCACCTAGTCTAGGGTATAGCAATATAGCAGCCCAAATAGACTAAGACAATTGTGTTTATTAAATGCTTTATTTATATAAAGTTTTAAATTTTCAATTTGAAAGAAAAGATCCTGCAATTTTGACTAAAATACCAACTATTGTTCAGTTCTAAAACACACACTTGGCTTTCAGTACAAGCATCCTCCCCAGTGCATAATTAGGTGTGGCTGCCTTCCTCTTACTGGAAAGCTGTCTGGAAAATGTTCAATTCCAATGCAGGTATGCCTTTAAAATTTTCATTTACAAGAGCTAATTCATAAAATTCCTTATTAAAAGGCCTACTTATGCCCTAAAATTATTTTCAAACGTTTTAAAAGGGAGGTTCAAAAGTTACACATGTTGATTGTTAAAAAAAGAAAAAAAAAAAGAAATGGGAATTGTAGAAAAGCCTCAAGAAATAAAAATAACCTATAATCCCTGCTACCCTGTGAGCATTTTGGCATAATTCTCTCTAGTCTTATTTTAAACATATACATACCTAGACACACCGATTTATAAAATTAAGATTAAACTTCAATTTCCTTACTGTGCAAAAAAATAAGACTAGCTAACATTTATTAAGCACAACAGTACCAGACACTAGCCTATGTGTTTTACATGTATTAATTCATTTAATACTTCCATCTCTCGTATCTAAGAGGTACATACTATTTTATCCTCATTTTATAGAATAAGGACCAAGTCACAAAGCCAGAAAGCTGCCTCCACTCCTGATCACTACACTGCCTCTCTTACCTCCCAGGATTATGTTAAGGATCAAGTGAAAGATAGCTAGTAAGAGTTCTTTGTAAATTATAATGTGTCAAATAAAATTTTAGCTATTATTCTGCAAAAATAGGAGGCATATTAAATTGGGTGTCCACAACTTGGAGTCGCCCTGACACCAGAGTCTAGAGAACGCCTGAACGAACCAGAAAAGAGGGCAGAGAAGGCATCCCATGGGGAAGAAAGAGGATCTGGTGTATTAAAGAACTCTGCCTGGAATAAAACAATAAGAACTAGGGCTTACTTGATACCACCAAACAAAGGGTGTCAAGAAGTACAAAGCACCAATAAAGTATATCCTAGCTGTTAAAAGCATGGACTCTGACATCACTCTGCCTAGGTTTGAATACTGGCTCTGCCATGTGACCATGGGGCAAGTTATCTAACCTTCCTGTGACTCTTGTTCTCACCTGTGAAAACGGGGATAATAACAGTACCCATCTCATAAGGTTATTGTGGGGAACAAATAAATTAGTAAATGTAAAGTACTTAGAATAGTGACTGGTATATAGCAAGCACTGCATAATTCTTCGATATCATTACACTGGTTAGATTTCCAGAATCTCTGTTCTTTCCTCATGATTGTGATATTGTTCATATTTTTTAGAATAAATGACAGTATACCCTTGATTGAAAGACTTTCTTAGTTTAGTTACTTATTTTGTGGAGAGGTAAGAAAGCAAGTGAAGGAGGCTAGGAGAAAAAAAACAAAAGTAGTATCAATCCAGAAAAAAGAGCAAAGCCTAATTCCCTGGGACTTGAATAACTAGGAGCCAGCGTGGGACAGAGAAGCTCATCTCTGGGCTTAACTCATCAGTTATATATAATTCTCAGAATTATAAGAATTTAAAAATCATCTAATCAGCTATAGAAAATAATATAAAAGTAAACACATCAATCATGGGAGTATGTTTTCAAGAAGGCAGAAAGAAAGCACTTGCACTTACTTTACAAACCATTTTGTTTGGATTTTGTTTTATCTTTGCACTTAAAAACACATATATATTCACATATACAGATCAGCAAAAAACCCAAAGAGGGTCCCTTATCTATTCTCTTCATCCCCAACTTACTGAAACAAGGAGCCTGAAAAGCTTCCAGGACAATGGAGAGAAAAATGGGAAAATGAGGTGAGCTGCCTTAGACATTTAAAAGATCTGTACAATGGTGAATGAAGGAAATCTATTATAGACAGGAAAAGACTAGTGGGCAGTAGAATAACATTCCACACTAGGGTGGAGTTCTATGGCAGATAGCCTTCTTCCCTTCCCTGGATAAAAGCATTTTTAAGATTGAGAGTGGGAGTTTTGACAGGAAGAATAAAGTGATTACTAAAGGAGGTGGGGAGTTGCTCTGCAGAAAATGTACTTGGTTCTTAGCCCAGGGCTTTTCAAAAAATTATCTGAATTATAAAATATACATCATATGAGTATATATAACATATATTAATACATGTACTCACCACCAAGCTTAAGAGAACAATGCCAATATCTCTGATGCCCATGTACCCCCCAGACTCCTCCCCGTCCATATCACCTTCCTTCCTCTTTTCAGAAAAAAAACAATGTCCTAACTTTGGGCTTATCACTCCCTTACTATAACTACTGCACATACAATGCAGCCCTAAATGATATTTGGTTCAGTTCTGCTGGTGTTAAACCTTTATTTTTTCTCACTTAACATTATGCTTTTGGAATTCATCCACACTGATAATTATAGCCATGGTTCATTCATTTCACTGATATTATAGTATCTCATTGTATGAACACAGCACAATGTATTTAAACATCCTACTGTTAAAAGCCATTTGAGAAAGAGGGTGAAACATTTGGATAGTTTCTAGTTTGGGACCATCAAAAGTAAAAATACTATCCACATTTCAATCCATTTCTCTAATACACATGCAGCAGGGGTTTCTCTAGGGGTATAGACTTAGGAGTGGAATTGCTGGGCCATAGGTAACACCTACCTTCAATTTTAATAGATTACACCATTTTGTTTCCCAAAATGGTTGTACTACTCATACTCCCACCAGCTCCACACTCATCAATGCTTGTTCTCATTGTGGTTTTAGCCTGTATGTTGTTGATTTCTAATAATGTTGAACATATTTTCACGTATTTTTTAGTAATTTGTTTACACTTGTGAGATGACTATTTTCTTTTTGACCAATTTTTAATGGCTAATTTTTAAATTTTTCATTCATTGGAGTCCTTTATTTATTCATATCTTATAAGAATCATTTGTTGGTTATTTGTGCTGCAATCATATTCTCCCACTTTATGGCTTATCTTTTCATTTTTATAATGTCTTTTGATGAACAGAGGTTCTTCATTTTAATGAAGTCAAATTTATCAATCTTTCCTTAGAGTTTATACTTTTGGTGTATTAAGAAATCCTTTCTAGGCCGGGCGCGGTGGCTCACGCCTGTAATCCTAGCACTCTGGGAGGCCGAGGCGGGTGGATCGCTCGAGGTCAGGAGTTCGAGACCAGCCTGAGCAAGAGTGAGACGCCCCCCCCCTCTTCCCCCGTCTCTACTGAAAATAGAAAGAAATTATCTAGCCAACTAAAATATATATATACAAAAAATTAGCCAGGCATGGTGGCGCATGCCTGTAGTCCCAGCTACTCGGAAGGCTGAGGCAGTAGGATCGCTTAAACCGAGGAGTCTGAGGTTGCTGTGAGCTAAGCTGACGCCACGGCACTCACTCTAGCCTGGGCAACAAAGTGAGACTCTGTCTCAACAAAAAAAAAAAAAAAAAGAAAGAAATCCTTTCTACCACAAGATGGTAAAGACATTGCCCAACTTTTTTTTTCCTAAAAGTGTCATAAGTTTTTACTTTCATATTGATGTCCTTCATCTGTCTGGAATTGATAATTTTTAACATGAGACAGAGATCCAATTTCATGTCTTTCTATTTAAATAATCAATTGTTCAAGCTTCATATTTTTAAGAAGTTTTTCCTTCCCCACTGACCAGCAATGCCAATTGTCATTTACTGAGTTTCCATGTGTATGGATCTATTCCAGGGTTCTCCATACTGTTTCACATGTCTATATTTTCATCCCCGTTCTTATATCCACATTGTCTTAATTACTATAGCTTTATAATAAATCTTGAAATCTGGTAGAGCAAGTCCATCCACCTTGTTTCTCTTCTTCTGGCTATTCTTGGCCCTTTGTTCTTTCATATAAACTTTAAAATTATTTTTATCAAATTCTACCAAAACATCCTGTTGACATTTTCTCACATTACATTTGATCAGTAGAGAAAATTGATATATCTATAATATTTCAACCTAGGGATGAGCACAGTAGTTCTCTCTCATTTATATAGCTCTACTTTGGCTTTCAATAAAATTTTTTAATTTCCTCCATGAAGTTTGGCATTTTCTTTGCTATAGATAGGTAGAATATAGATAGATAGATTCCTAGGAACCTCATATTTTGCTGTCATTGTTATTATAACTGGGGTTTTTAGGATTACTTTTTCTGTTATTAATGTAGAAAAAATGCAATTGAGTTTAGTATCCAACATTTAGTGAACCTCCTAAACAAATCTTATTTTTATAATTTATTGTAGACTCTTTTGAGTTTTCTATGTAGATTATTATATCACAATGAGACTTTTGATTTTTCCCTTCCTATCTTTTCACCTTTTATCTCTTCTCCTTGTCTTACTGCACTGACTAGGATTTCCAGTATAGTGTTGAACAGAAGCTATGCTAGCAGACATCCTACTCTTATTTTTGGTTTTAAAGGAAACGTTTTTTTAAAATTTGACTGTTGCTATGATATTAACTATAAGTTTTCTGTAGATACTCTATCATGCTAAGGTAATCTTTTTCTACTACTTGTTTGCTAAGTGCTTTTTTATCATGATTAGAAGCCGAATTTAATATTTTTTCTGCAACTGTTGTTATGAACATCTATCTTTTTTAATCTGTGAATGCAGAAAATTATACACAGTTTTCTAATATTAGCACAACCTTGCATTCCCAGAATAAGGCCACTAACCCAGGACTTTTCACTTGAAGACCTGGAAGAAGTTGAAGAGTTGGAAGAAGTTAGATGATACCAGAATAGAAACTATCTACTTTAAACTGTATAGTGCTAGTCCTACTTGTTTACCTGAAAACCCTATCTCCCCCAAGGCATTGTTACTGACTCATCTATGCCATCTCTGAGCTCTTAGAGTCCTTACTATTGATGATACTCATTTGACACTGCATGTGCTATTCTATACATGTCCTGTCTACCACTTAGAATATAAGCCCCTCAAAGAACAGCAACTAATAAGCACACAATAAATACTTGCTTAAAATGTTTAAAATATCCTTGTGGATGCGATGGTAAAACATGAGCGGGATAATTATGTAGCATCCTTAGAAAATGAGGCTTCTGGAAATATCAGTTTTCTAGAGAGCTGTTGTTTTAATCTGCTAACACTCACTGAAACTTTAAAATCATTCTAAATTGTACTCCACACTTCCCTGCTTTGTTAACAGACTATGCTGACCATGACTTATACAGTTTTTGAATTAAGGATAATTTAACTTTTTCTTGTTGAGGACAGTCAATTATTAGGAATATCAGTTACAGTGTTGTGCTAGAGATATAGCTGTGGATACATAATGCGTGGGATGCAGAACCTCAGCTGTGGCCCTGAACAAGTCTTTAACAGGGAGGAAAAAAAAAAGGCAGGCATTTTTCCAATTTGGCATTGATTGCTAGTTAACTCTCAGCAGCAATTCATACTTTTCTTCCACCACTCTCCTATTCTCCCCACCTTCTTTTGCCCCAGAATTACATAATGCAGAACTGTAGGACTGTGAAAAGTTACCATTTTAACCACGAAAAGTTACCATTTTCCTAGATTATAGCCTATTAGCTTGCTTTTTGCTTGCAGACTCTCTTTGTCTCTATACCTACTACTAGCTGACCTCATCATTACTTCTAATCTCTAGAGGGGACACAGCATATAGTGTAGCTAAGGGAATAGACTCTAGATCCAGGATACCAAGGTTCAAATCCCAGTTTGGCACTTATAGTTGAAAACCCTAATGACAAGTTACTTAACCTTATCATTCCTCAGTTTCTTCATCCATATAATGAGAATAAACATACATCTACCTCATAGGATTGTTATGAGAATTAAAAGAGTTAATATTTACAAAGTGCTTAGAACAAGGCCCAGCACACAGAAAGCATTACATGGGTATTACCAAATAGACGGATAAAATAGTATCAACTTGAACTCCACCACTGTCTCATCTCCCTGTCTCTTAAAACTGCTTCATTATTTCTCATTTGGGGTTGTGGTTGTACTGGTGGTGGTGGTCTTCTTTTGGGGGAGAAGGAGCAGGGCAGACATTACCTAGCAGCGTGCCTTCCCACTGCTAAGGTCTCTACCAGACAGGGAGGAGAAGAGGGAGGGGAGGATCATGTACGTCCATCACTGCTCTATTAGCCATGCGAAGGTGAAGAAAATGGGGCTGTTTATTTAATCAGCGTAACAGGAATCTAGGGACATGTGTGACTGCTGTTTTCAAATATTTTCAGGGCTGGGCTGGAGGAGAGGTGGCATTTAAAAATCTGTGGAACAGCTACAGGCTTCCCAACACTGAACATGTTTAAGCAGAGTATTGGTAGCCAGGTGTCAAGGATGCTATAAGAAAGAATTTTTTAATTTAGAGTCAGACAACCTCCAAGATTCCTTCTACTTCTAAAATTTGGGTAATCCTAGTATGAGTCACTAAGACATACAACCTAGGTGTGAGTCACACATCGCCAACGCGCTCCCGAAGGCACCGAATTCTCCACTCCCCACAGCGCCTGGTACTTTACCCCAGATCAAGGTGAGGAATTCCAGCCCCCAGGCTGCGTATAACTCGGCTCAGAGTAACAAAAACTTTTCTGAAGCTAAGCGCCTCGGTTAGCCGATTAGCAAATACAGTAATGCAGACATCCCAAATGGGACTTGGCAAAAAAGGTGCGTATCCGGATCAACCAGCAGACAGTCCTTCACGTCACTCTTCTGAGAGGCCGGACAAAGGCAGACTGAGGAGAGCAGCAGGTTAAGGTGAAGGGGCAGAGTGGCCGGGAGAAATGAGAGCTAGGAGAGCTGACACACAGGGAGGGGAAAGGGACAAAGGCCTTGGGGACAGCACGCCGGGCTTGGAGGCCGGTAGAAATGCCCCGGCCAGAGGGGCCAGCGGTCCGGGCTCTGGACTAGCGATGCGAACGGGTGGCTGCAGCAGGTTACGCAGCGGCAACCAGGAGAGCCCTAGTGCCAGCGGGGCGCCCCGCGGGGGTCCTCACTGCCTCCTGGAGCTGGGCTCGGCTGTCCGCCCGCAGGGGTGGCCTCGCCTGGGGCCACCGAAGCCCCTGCGCCGAGGCGGGTCCTGGGGGCACAGTCGGGGCAGCGCATCTGCCTGGCTCCCCCGGCTCGGCCCCGCACCCACGCCCGCAGCCTTCCCTGCGGCTCAGCCCATACAGCCTCGCCGCCAAATTTTGGATCGTCCAGTCTCTCGCCGCCTTGGTTGAGGCCCGTCCCCGAGCCCCAGACAGGCGGTCGGACAAGCGACGCCGCAGTGCCGGCGCCGAATGTCGGGCAGCGGCTGCCTCCCGCCCGGCCGTGCGAGCGGCCGCCGCCATCGCGGGCCGCGGCGGGAGGGCGACGAGGGGCCGCGCCGGACGCCGCTTTACCTGAGAAACCAGCGGCAGCAGCGTCTGCTCCACCGAGCGAGTTTTGATCTCGAGTCCAGAGTCGAAGGCGAAGCCCGATGGGCCGGAGCCATAGACAGCTCCGGCGCCGCTAACGCCGGCAGGCCCGGGAGAGGCGGCCATCGTACCCGGCTAGTCCCGCAGCCCGCACTCCGCGCCACTGCGAGCCCGCCGCCAGTCAGCCAGCCCGCCCGCCGCGGCTGCGGCCACAGCAGCGCACCCGCGCCACCCGAGGCCCCGCCCCCTACAGGGCCCGCCCCCCCACAGCCTGGATCCCGCCCCGGCCCTCCACTCTTGGGCCCGCTCTGAGGCCCCGCCCACCAACCACGTCCCTCCCCCGAAAGGCCCCGCCTCCTCCGACCCTATTCCCTGCCCCGCCCCTCTCTCTCCTGAGTCTCCTTTTGGGTGGGATCAAAGCACTTCGCGCCGGGCTGGCAGGGAGAAACAAAACACCTGCGGGCCTCCCGCGGCCACGTGGCCTCTTAACTGGATGAGGACGACCGTCCCCAGTAAAGTTGCCTGTCCTCCTGATAGGTGACTCGTCCTAAATCAATTCTGAAATCTCGCAAAGATTTCTGGAAGCTGCGCTGAAGTTGAAACTGGTAGAGCAGAACCAAGAGTCGTCTGCGGGAGAGGCCTTTACCCTGGGACCGGTAATCCTCGTTCTGGGGCTTCTCCGGAAGATCCCATTTCCCCTCCACCCTCATTTTTTGACCATATATTTCTCACACTTTCAGTGAGATTGAAGGTGAAACATTAGAAAATGCAATCACTTAAGGAGCATCTGGGCACTCAACAAGAAGATAGTGTATGTTTCAGGCTACTGTTTAGCCTGTTACTGTTTTTATTCTTCAAAAGGAAATTAAATACAACATGAAAGGCATCCTCTACTTTTCAACACTATTACTTTTTAAAACCAAAATTACTTTTTTCCTAGTGCCAGGCACAGAGCAGTTTCTTAACTGTTCAGGGCATGAAAAGATAATTGGTGTGTATTTCTGACTGAATTCACTTAAGGCGGCGGCTAAGAATCAATCTGTAAGCACAACTCTGAGCTTACACAGAGCCCCAGGATAGCAGGCAAAGCGGGACACTCTTTACTTACCCTAAGCCTTGGGGTCACATGCGGCCTTCTGGATCCTTGAGTGCAGCCTTTTGATTGAATCCAAACTTTACAGAACAAATCCTTTTCCTAAAGGTATTTTATTATTTACCTTTTAATAAAGGTATTTGTTCTGTGAAGTTTGGATTTGGCCAAGGGCCTGCACTTGGGGATCTGGAGGGCCATATGTGGCCTTTGGCCGCAGGTTCCCCACTCCTGCCCTAAGGTTCCCTGGAGCAAAGCCAAAAGGTGTCTGAAGGATGCACGCTTTGAAGGAGTTCTATGCTTAAGTAATAGACTGAGAAGCATGAAGAAATGCTTTGTGAACTACCATATCTGCCATGAGAACCTATCAGTAAAAAAGAATCTCAGGCTGGCCAGTCCACCCTTACACCTGGGCCTAGATCATTTCTGCTTCCACAACGTGAGGTGGCAGAAAGCTCTTTCCCGAGCACTGCCGAAACGTGCTTTGCAGTGCTTCCACTTGTCGGTTCAGCTTCGTATACCAGTACTGTACAGGTGTCTTTGGCATTGGAGATAGCCAAGCTTAGGCTTCTTCTGTCTACTCAAGAAGTGCAGGTCCTTAATCCAACTTTATTTTCTTCCAATTCTTACTTCTCAGCCACCCACCTCACCACTTCCTTACCTCCCACAAGGCCACCTTCCCCTGCACACTGAGGGGCCTTCACCCTCTTTAAGGAGCCCAGCATCCACTTGCCAGACACACCTTCCCTTACGGAAGTTAACTGTATTTCATAAAAGTCCAGTGTAAGCACTGGTGCCAAAGGAAAAAGCAAGATACAAAGCTTAAGAGACAGATGGATGTATTCACAAAAGTTTGGCTTCTATCAATAAAAAGATCAAGTTTCTCAACAGATTGGAGACTGTTTACCACGTGAGTCATCCAACACTAGTAAATTTATTTCAAAATATAAATATTTTACATTTACAAAGAAGATACATCAGTAGAATGTCAAAGCAAGTTAAAGCTAAGAAACAGCATTTGTGTGAGAATATTTATTGTTGTATTTGAATATTCTTTTTTACCTTCAAATCATCCCTCCTTTGCCTGAGAATGCACAGATGATACATTTTCAAAGAATTACACAAACAATTACAACTATATATCCAATTTGGTTCAAAATCAAATGGTATTTGAAATACACTCCAGTCACCTAAATAAGTGGCACTGCAAAGGACAAAGAAGGGTTTTCTTTGAGATAGGTACAATAAGAGTTACGCTTTGAGTCACCGCAATAAAAAAGAAATGGTATTTGATAAGCTAAAATGATAATACTTTACGATTTGTTTCCATACCTTCCATTGTAAAACATAAAGCTGGAAGAAAAACAAGAAACCAGCGTGAAGGAAAGAACTGTGGACTTGGAGTCAGAAGTTCTGCAACTGAATTCTGGCTCCATTGTTTCGTGGCATAAAGTTAGGGGGAAATCACAAAAAAAAAAAAACCTTTCAGAACCTCCAGTGCCTCATCTGTGCAATGAGGATAATACTGCCTGTCTCACAGGGTGTTACTAAAGGTGCCTGAAAACTATAAAGTGCCATACAAAAGCATTATTAAAATGTAATATCAATACATAACCACTGCATTTGCACATTAATTGATCCTTGAAAAACTTGCAAAATTAAACACAAATACTGATTGTACACACCATAGGTGGAAAAGAATCTCTATACCTTAAGTATACCTCTGAATGGCAAACATGCTTTCTTTCTGGTATCTCACTAAACTTAAGGATCTATTACACATTATTACACGGTACCCCAGTAAGATCTGCCATTCAGTATTTCCATTACGGATGTCTTCTAAAAAAGTAGTACACTTGATTGAGAGCCATGTTTCCCAAAGGACCTGTGGATGCTCAGAGAAATGGAAGCGGGTGTGTGCAGTATAAGGTTAAACAGTCTTTGTCCCCTCTTACAATTTCACAATGTATAATGACATGTTAAAAACTCTTGGAAGTCCTATGGAAAGAAAATAAACTCAGAATTCCTCAATTTTAATTGATCATGGAATCTCCTCCCCCATACATACTTTTTGTCTCTTACAACATCTATTAACATCTCTTGGAACCACTGCTATAAGGAACACATTTTGCCAAAAGCTGCTCAACTATGAGGAAAAGGGAAGAGAAGTAGAACAATGGACAGAGGAAAAAGAAGTATTTTACTCTGAATTCTGTTACTAACTGGCTGTGTTTTAGACAAGACACTTTAACCTATGAATTGGTTTTATTCTCTAGAAAATGACAAGATCCTAATTATATATGGCCCATTCTAGCACAGAATGAGACTCTAGTACATAGCACATCTTGATTTATAATTCTATTTTTAAATAATCAAAACATGACTGCTCAGTGGCTTCAGATATCATGTGTATTTTTTGTACATTCTCAATAATCAATAAGTTAATAAAGTGAATATATTTTGATGGCAAAATGTGTAAAGACAAGATATTGATAAAAATAAAAAGTATATGCTTTTAGCTGGAACATCTGGAGTTATGTTACTTGAGGCTATTTCCACCCTCAAAGTCCTACTGTAAGTCCCTTGTAAGGGTCTTAGGAGGCCCCACAAAGCAGACTGCAAGATCAGGACCTGAGTATGAGAAGTCCTGAGGGCTTTTTCCTATAAACACTGAGGTTGAAAGCTCTGGATAGCTCACCTAAATTACTTTGCTCTCATCTAACTTCTCATGACCTGACACATTCCTGAGGTACTAATATAACCAAAATGGGAAGTGGAGGTACTACGAACTCCTGACAGGTCACAATGTGTTCATTTAGTGGCCCTTTAACTGGAATAAGCAGTTGCATTCCCAAAGCCTACAGAATTTGTTTAAATACAGGGTCTCCATGTAACACACCTTGGTTATCTTCCCACTGTCCAAATCAACCCACACTGACTCAGAAGTCAAGGGAAAGCTCGGCCACCTAACGACCTCTCATGGAAGAGGGTGTTGGCAAACCTTGCAATTTTAACGATCACTAAGACTGGTATGTGAGGCAGTCTGACAGAGACCACTTCCAGGAAGAGAAAGTAATAGGAATTTTGGAAATCAAGCAGGACTCATAATGACATGGAATTTATGCTGAAGGTCCCATGCCACTTTCTCTCTCAGAAAAGAAAGGAGCATATATATCTGCGTGGAAAACTTCTATCTCCTGTCCTCCATCCCCCCATTCAGTTTACACATGAAGAGTGAATGTAAACTTGAAACTAATCTTTATTTATTTATTTTAGAGACAAGGTCTTGCTCTGTCACCAAGGCTGGAGTGCAGTTGTGTGATCATAGCTCCCTGCAGCCTCAAAACATCCTGGGCTCAAGCGATCCTCCCACATCAGCCTCCCAAGTAGCTGGGACTACAGGTACATGCCACCACACCTGGCTAATTTTTCTATTTTTTGTAGAGATGGAGTCTCACTATGTTGCACAGGCTGATCTTAATCATTAGTAAATCTATAAAATGCAAGATATTATGATAGATTTCTATACTTGGTTTTTATTAAGGCTACTTCTACTTTACCCATGCATTATTTGTTACATGAGAAACTTCCTCTTTCTGGGTCAAATTCTGACTGAGACTCTAAGGGTAGCTTATCTTTGAGACTTGAAGTTAAGATTTCTACTTTTTCATACCACTTCATCTCTATGCCCTGTGAAAAAATTCTGTAAAACCTCTTCACCGTATCTGAGGAAGCATGCTGATTCTCTCTGGTCTGACAGTTCCAAGAAAACTTCCCTAGCTGGCAGATCTTCCTAGGCCTTATGCTACTGCTGTAGCAATGGAGCAGTTCAAGTTTCCTGATCAGGACTGTGTAGCACTCGGGGGCACCTCTGGCTCCTGATATTTCAGAGGGATATTATATCACCTGCTAATTTTGGCAGCTCTAAGCTATTACCCTAGAGCTCAGAGTACCCTCTAAGAACATGGTATTCGTACTAATAATTATCTCAGCAACAGCTAAATATTAGCTCATTTACTGTTTTGTGATATCACTTTATACAGCTAAAAGCACTTTGTATATATACACCAACTCACTGTGTATAACATTTGCCTCTTTTGAGTATGTGCTAATTATAGCTATAAATTTACCAGTATAAATTAATAAAAAAACTGATTATTTCTTTTTTAACCTTTTAATGCAAAAATTTAAACTTAGTATTACACATGATCTGGCTAAGATTTAAGGAGAGGCCTTCTTATGCCTCTCCTTATGCTGGTTATCTCCAGCACCCAGTGCAGTCCCTCACATGGAGCCTACAGTTCAGCAAACTCTCAAGAAATGTTTTATTAAACGAAAAAAAAACTGAATAATTGATTAAAGAGGAGAATGAATTACTTAGTAACCAAATCTAACACTTGGCGAAAGAGCAGATTATAATTTTTGAAGGAGTCATAATAGAAATGAGATCTTCATGTAGTCTACCACATAAAAAATGGTCCAAAAATCTCATGGTAGCCTTTTCTAGATGGGGCTTTTCTGTAGTATAAGAATAAATTTAAGCTACTTATCATTAACTTCTTAGTGAAAAAATGTTTTAGAAAAAATTATTTCTACCTTTAAATATTTTTCAAAAAGGAAATCTTTGACACTTATGAACCCTTTTCTCCTCCATATTCCCACAGGAGCCAAAGAAAGGGCCTATGATTCTTTTAAATAGTAGAAAGGGCACAGCTAAGAGCTGGGTTCCAGTCCTAGCCCTGTCATGAACTGCAGGACAAGTCTTCATTCACAAAAAATGGAGAGCAACATCTATTCTATCTTATACCACTGTGGAAATTGCCCCAGATGTTACAAGAAACACTCTGTAGTACAGTGGAGTTTACTGACTATGGAGCCAAAGATCTGAGGCCAAATTTTACTAAACTTTATGACTTGGAATTGGTCACTTTTCTAAACCTTAGCTTCCCCACTGGTGTGAAACCACTGTAAAATGACATAAAGCTATATGAATGTAAAGTGGTTGTGAAATAATATGTGCAAAGCGACTTTGTAAAATGTAAAGCACTATGCTTGTCATTGTGATATCTGCAACACTTAAAAGTTGCAATTCAGTTCAACAAGCATTCATCTAGAGTCATTTGTGCAAGGCACTGTGCTAAGTGATGTAAAAAACACTATATAAAATTCTGCTAATAACTGGCAGAGTTCCAAATAATGAAACAGAGATATATTTAACAAATCAGAGTATTGCTACACCTGAGATTTTTCACTTAAAACACTGGGAAAGAAAAAACTTAATGATAGCATGAATTCTATCGTATTTTTACCATTTATAGCAGCTTAATTAAGTATTTTATTTCAATGTGGTCAGGCAAGTTTTAGAATTTCGGCAATAGTATACTGGGGCTTGGAGAGAGAAGGAAGGGGAAGAGCTTCAGTCTTTGTGTCTCCTATGGTTGCAACCTACAACTGAACATCAAATAAGCCACCCCACCCTTACACTTAAGATTTATTATTTCTTAAAAAGGGGATGACACATTGTGCAAGAAGGACAGAGATTGACTTGTCCTGCTCACACAACTACACATTCGAAGTGAAAGCCCTCTTCGTTGAAAAGTAACTGTCTTAGAAAAGTTTAAGAATAGATTTCTTAAAGTAAGAGAAAATTACACTGTATATTCTTTTGACAGCAGGTAGTTTAGAGTTCTTAAAATAACTTTATAAATACATATTATAATAATAGAGATAACCAAAGTGGGAAAATTTCAAGTCATGGTACCAGTGTATAAACTGAAACATTTCAAGCCATCTTAGCAACAGTTAAGTGAGCAAACCACATTTCTGAACTCTCAAGCAGTGTTTTAAAATGCAAAGCAGCCCACAGCAAGTTCTCTCTTGTCCAGGCATTGTGTATGTAAGACCAGGAGGCTTCTGCTTCTTTCCTGGGCTCTACTTGCTAGGCACAGCTGAAAAGGCAGGAAGCCACAACTGAGCTGAACTCACTGTCAAAGTTGAAATTCTTAGAAAAATCATTGCAGGGGAAACCATGTCAGTCTACTGAAGATTTCAGATCTTCAGAAATGTCACGGAAAGTCCTAAGAGAGGAAAAGATGGAATAATTGGTTAATTACCATACAACAGTATCTTTCTTATATAATCTTTAAGGGCCTGCAGATTAAACAGTCACTATTTTTTCTTAATATTTTTCACTGAGTATTGTTTCAAAGTCTGCTAGTCGTCAATCTTTAGTACAAGAACTCCAGTTTTTTGCTGGATCTACCATCTCCTATCCAAAAGACTATTTCTCCAGACTCCCTACCTATGACCATGTGATTAAGTTTTGGCTAATGAGAAGTAAGTGTAAGTGTCGTACAACTTGTGGGTAGTTCCTTAAAAGAGAAGGGCAATCTTCTTCAGCTCTTCCACATTCTCACTGGATAGAAAGTGGATATGATTTTTTTTTCTTTTTTCTTTTTTGAGATAGAGTCTCACTCTGTTGCCCAGGCTAGAGTGCCATGGCATCTGCCTAGCTCACAGCAACCTCAAACTCCTGGGCTCAAGCGATCCTACTGCCTCAGCCTCCCGAGTAGCTGGGACTATAGGCATGCACCACCATGCCCGGCTAATTTTTTTTCTATATATTTTTAGTTGTCCAGCTAATTTCTTTCTATTTTTTTTAGTAGAGATGGGGTCTCACTCTTGCTCAGGCTGGTCTCGAACTCCTGAGCTCAAACAATCCACCTGGCTCGGCCTCCCAGAGTGTTAGGATTACAGGCATGAGCCACCGCGCCCAGGCAAAAAAGTGGATATGATGTTAAAGGAAAGAAAACACTAAGAGACCAAAGATTAAATGCTAAGTGGATACATGTTATTACAAAATAGGAAGTTTGATCCAACAAAGAGTCCAAGCTCTGAGAGATATGGTTCAGGGCAGAAGAAATGGGGTAGGTCTTTTCATCAAGTGATCTTGTACTGTTTTTGATCCACATCCAACAAGCTTAGTGAATGTAGCTAATTGGCAGGTAATATCTGGGCTGGATGGAGGTGGTCTGCTGCATACATGAGGTGCCTATCTCAGGACTATAGTAGCTAGCTTGCCTTTGCTACATTAGTTACATGCCTGAGCTGGGATAAGTCACCCATGAGGTTTATATCTGTGTTGGCATCCAAATGGCCAGGTGAGAATTTGTCAATGAACACAAGCTCAAGCACCCATCTTAGACAAAAAGGCCTCACACCAAGGCTGGAAGTACATCAGGATGGAGAGAGGCTGGACCCATTTGTTTGTGGAACAGTCATATGAGCCCTGCCCTCCTTACCTCTTGGACTTCTTTTACCCAAACAAGAAATACACTTCTAGCTCATTTAAGTCATTGTTACTTTGGGTTCCATTGCTGATGGGGGTTTTGTTTGTTTCTTGTTTATATGTAACCTATCTTAAATGATGCAAATATAAAGCACAGTTTATTACCACACTTTTAGATAGAAGTTATATTACTCCTTCACAACAATACTACAAATTAGGAATACAGAAAAATATAACTTTACAATGTTTGCATTTTTCAAAACAATTTCAGCATCTTCCAGTTACATTAATTTGTAGCCATATCACTACATTATGTTGTTCCTTCTTAGATTTTTTATTACAAATAAAGCTAATTTTATTTTCATACCAATAACCAACTATTTGTTACTATAAACAAATGACTCAACTTTTTCATTAGAAATAGAACTAAAACAGTATATAAAGTAAGTCTTCCAAAACTTCAGGGAACAGCTCACGGTTGTAGAATTAAAACATGGGCAAAAAGCTTTCATTAGAATCACCTAAAAACTCATAAAGCAAATAATCTGAACTTCAATGCAATTCCACAATCATGCCACTTCCCTTATTCCTTTTGTTTTCTTGATTTTCAGTTTGTGCAAATATTTAGGAGGCTTAGACAGGCAGGGCAGAGATAAAGGAAAGACTGACCTTTTGGCACTATGTAGAAAGTACTTCAGTGTGAAGAGGGGCACAGGTAAAACGTTCCAGAAAAGAGATTACATTCAAGGGTACTCAGTTACCTCAAGGCTCTTTCAAGGATGGTGCCCAAAGCCTCTTGCATATCTGAAGCATACCTCTATCTAGCACAACTCTAATTTCAAAGGAACAGCTTTGAAAAATAGGTAATTTTCCTGGTTTTGACTCCTGGGGCTTTGAAAGGGTTATGTGTGTCATGACTAAACTCACCGTTTTGAAACATGCTGACAGATCTAAGAATTAGAATGAATTTTGCTTCCTTAAATATTTTTATGTTCTGAAAAAAATGTCCAAAAACAAAGATTTATATATACACATGTATGTTTATGTGCATTAATATCTAAACTATCTATCTATATCAAATCAGTGTTTGTCAATCATGGCACTATTGACATTTTTGTGCATGATGTTTAGCAGCATCCCTAGCCTCTATCCGTCTAAGACAATCAAAATGTCTCCAGATATGGCCAAATGTCTGAAAAGGAAAAAAAAAAAAATCAGCCCTCACCCCACCAGAACCATCACTCTGTGTATCTATTTTTCACAGTCTCACCCAAGTTTTTATTTTTACATTTATGTACAGGCAAAGCTGGCTACAACCCGTCTCAGACAATATGAATTTTAGGTAGCATTAAATTTTGGAAAAGCCTAAAGAATCTGCAACCAACAGCCAAAAACTGGCCAATAGTACATAGCACTTTCCAACACCCAATAGGTTTCTTAATTTATCCTCTGACATCTTAAATTTCTAAGACATCTGCAAGTTTGAATCTATAACTATTCATTTCCTCTAAAGTATGAATGAAAATTTCTGCCTCAGGGCAAAGATGCAGGAAGTAAGATTTAGACTGTGGTTAGCCTAGTGAGTGAGTGCTTTCTGTTGACAAGTGAGCTTAGCTATAACCTTGAAATTCATACCTACTATTCAATTCTGCCTCCGGGCCAAGAAAGCCTCCAAAAGGGCTCAGGAGAAAGAAAACAAACTGAAATAAGCTTAGAAAACAGTAACTGAGAGTTTTCCATCTCAGTGTTATCTCTAGATGTATAGGGTATCACGGTGATGGAGTGTGTGTATGTGTGTGTGTGTGTGTGTATAAAACCCTACTGAATTAACACTGACCTCAAACAAACTTCTAATTATCTCCAGGAAAACAAAATCCATAACCTGGCATTGCAGACATGATTTATTTCTAGCCTACTGAAGAAGCATAGCTCTAAGCAAGGCTCATAAAACTGCAATTCTCTGGATTAGGAAGATACAGGGATAAATACTGCACTAATGCTATTGCTGAAAATGTTTAATGTCCTACCTAAACCATCTAAATACAGTATTCTTTCCCAAATCACAAAATTATTATGCCCCTAAGAACCTTTAGAATTTCTCATCTAAGAACAAGCAATGCAGAATGAGACCACATGTGACTGGGGGAAGAGAGGACTGTTAACATTATATACCTCCTTTCAGAGCAATGGAGATCGTGCATGTAGTCTCTTTCTTACTTGCTCCTTGACAATGTTTCAGGATCTGCTTCCCCCAAAGTTTCAACGAGATCTTTACAAACTCATTTTTATCCTCCACCCACTTTCTCCATATAAATGTTTAAATCTTTTCTGATTTTAACACCTCAAGGCTTACTGACTACTACCCTCCAGAGATATAGAATAAATTTTGGATGTCTAAAAATAAAAAGTTTTAACTAAACAATTTAACTTACTTAATTGGCTCCACAGAGTTGAGTATTTTCTACACCTACACCAGACACAGATACGAAGCCTCATGACCCACCACTATTATGCATATCCCTTCCCTTCCAGCAAATTTGGAATAAAGTTCTAAGACAGGGTTTTACTATGTCCCATACTCTTATCAGTCTCAAAGTTATATTGCAAAAGTCCTTTTCAATTGACCTGCTTTTGGTTGCACTAATCTACTAAGCATCAAATTTTCACTGACCATTTTCTTTGTGCCAAATGCTGTGTGAGGAATGATGAAACAGGGGTAAACCCATTAGGGAAGGGATATGCATCTGGAGAAACCGACCGAAAGAAGGCAAGAAAACTCTGATGGCCTAAATTAACATCTCAACTTTATCTTGAAGGTTATGGGAAGACTCTGTGGAAATGTTAAGCAGCAAAGGAACATATTATTATTGCTCCAGAAAAACCAAAGAAGCTGTGCTATGGAGAACAGAATGGAGGGAAGCAAGGCTAAGAGGCAGGCACTAGGGAAGAGGCTGCTGCAGAAATCCCAGCAATGGGTCACACACCACTGGGAACAGAGAGGATGAACAGATTCAGGAAACAGAATTTTTAAGTCAACAGACTTCCCAACTCTCTTTCCTTCCCAACTCCAATTTACTCTTTTTTCTCATTATTCTAAACTTGAATGATAGGGAATACACTCTAACTGAAATTCTTAAGGTTAGCATAAAGGTCTGCAGGGGTGAGGATGTTCTTTCAAGAATATCTTCGTACCTCATTTTGCAAAGACAAAAAAATAACTTCTTGCTCTATAAAGTGGGATATGCTACACCTTAGTTTACTTACCAAATAACTTCTTTTATAAAAAAAGTACTTACTTTTGATTGAGCTCTGGGTATTTAATTATGAAAGATATAAGCAAGTCACTTTAAGAAAACACTTCCAAAAAACAGCAGGGAATTACTAATAACTCTTCCATAGAGAAAGATAAAGCTGAGTTCCTAAAAGACCACATTCTAGTTGTCACCTTCGATACTGTCAACGTGTGACCCAGGGCAAAGGAAAACTTTAATATGGAGAATAGCATTCCTAGAAGAGTTCCTGGGATATGTTCCTACCTCCTTACAGGTTTTCCTGAGCTTTAATATTCAGAGATTGCTGCTCAATTTTTTGTAGGAGTGAAATAAGTATATCAAATCAAATCTGAGGCCAGGCATGGTGGCTCACACCTGTAATCCTAGCACTTCGGGAGGCCCAGGCAGGAGGACTGCTGGAGGTCAGGAGTTCTAGACCAACCTGAGCAAGAGCAAGACCTCCACCTCTACTAAAAATAGAAAAACTAGCTGGGTATGATGGTGCATGCCTATAGTGCAGCTTCCAGCTACTCAAGAGGCTGAGACAGGAAGATCACTTGAGCCCAGGAATTTGAGGTTGCAGCAATAAGCTATGATAATACCACCACACTCTAGCCCAAGTGACAGAGTAAGACCCTATTAAAAAAAAAAAATCAAATATGTTATCCTGTCCCAAAATCAAGAAAGTATGCATGACAGGAGTGTTTTTGTCCTTCATTACACGCCCCCCGCCCCTTGCAAAATAAGACCTGATGTTAATAGAGAACACAGGGGGCAAAAGGCTTTGATTATTGAATTGAGGCCAAAATAGTTGGGAGCCCAATGCTGTGCTGTATCCACTACAATCACCACCATCAAAATACCACATTCACCACTACCAACAGTGAGAAGTAGAGAAAGAAGGTCTTCCCTCCCACAATCTTTCCTTAGGTGGATGGTTGATCATCTGTCTGAAGACAGACAACAGAACATAGAAATAGTATTGCAGCCACCAGTGTGCCAATAAGAGGTATGTCTGTCTAATGAAATGCAACCATCCACCCTCTACTGTCACCCCATAACAACATAAGAGTTCTTAAAATAAGCCAAGCTCTTTCAGAGCACATGACTCCATAGATGCTGTCCCCTCACAGTCCATTCATTCCTTCTGCTAGGAATTTAACACATTCTCAGCACAAAACACTGTTGAAAGATGTGGACACACCAGTAACTAAAATAGACATGGCCCCTTCAGTAAGAGCAACTGCTACAAAGAAAAATACAAGGTGCAACCTATAAAAGCATTAAAGCAGGAAGGGCGTAACCTAATCCTAGGGATAGCAAAAGCTTCTCTGATGAACTGACATTTGAGCTGAGATCTGAAGAATGATTAGGAGTTCATCAAGAGGAAGGATGGGGGTTTGTCCGGATAAAGAAGGCAGCACATAAAAAAGCCCAGAGTTTGAATGGCACCTGGTATATCTGAGGCCCTGATGGAAAAGTCAGTATGGCTGCAGAGTGGACAACAGAGAAGGAAATGTTGCAGGATTGGTGAGGAAGGCACAGGCCAGATCACACAGGACCATGCTAGCCATGCCAAGGGCTTTGATCTTTCTCCTAAAACCAAAGAGAAGGCATTTTTGGAAAAAGAGTATCATGATCGGATGTGCTAGTGTTTTAAAAGACCACGTTAGCTGCAGTGTGCGAACATGAGAGCAGAGGGGGACAGACGAACCGGGAGACTAAGATACCTGTGGCAGTCCTACGAGAAATGACAGGAGCCTAGCCCAGCTCTGACCAGGGGTGGCACTGGACATGGTGGCAAGGGCAGATCTGGGGTAAAACCGACAGGACATGATGCGGGTGGGGAGTGGGACATGGGAAGTAATGAAATAACACCACCAGAGCATCTGTGAGTGGAGGGTGACAGTTACTGAGCTAGGAAACAGAGGAGAATGTTTCTTTCTTGGGGGCCAGTGTGTTTAGGGAAGGCAAAGGCAGAGAAAGAGCATTAGTTGAAACACACCATCCTGGGTGCTCACTAGGTACGTGACTGTAGACAGGTTAACCTCTCTAGGCCTTGATTTCCTCATCTATAAAACAGGAAAACAAAAGTTCCTAACCTCACACAAAAACACTGGACAGATTAAGTAAAATAACACAAGTAAAGTTTTAATCACAGGATTTAGTATACAGTATGTCCCGACAAATGTAGGCCAGGATTGTGTTTGTTACTAGTGAAGAGGCCATTTTTGAAACTCCCCATTAAAGGAGTGATGCACTACACACACATTTCCTTCAGGCCCTCTCCAAACACCATTAGAATGCCAGTAAAAGTCTATTTTAAAAGGCATGCACCCACCTGAGGGAAAACAGAACAAACAAACCCAAGAGGCAGGAGCAACAAACTTTTAGGAGGCAGAAAGTAGTGGACTGCTATGACCTCGTATACCCTTAAAAGCTGAATCCTGAGCCAGTAGTAGGAAAAACCAAGAAACAATCTGATTTATTCAGCAAAATCCCCCATAAGGCTCAGGAATTGGTGACATCAAGTAACCCTGAAAGCGGGGCTAAACACAGAACTAACACTTTACAGTCTGCTTATGGAGTCCCAGCTACTCGGGAGGCTGAGGCAGGAGTTTGAGGTTGCTGTGAGCTAGGCTGACGCCACGGCACTCTAGCCTGGGCAACAGAGTAAGACTCTGTCTCAGAAAAAAAAAAAAAAAAATGTAATTTCTGGTACACCACATAGAAAAACTGTTTTGCAAATATCCAGTGAGGTTAAACCAGATGTATAACCAGACATCCCAAGTACTATACACATATCCACCAAAAGACATGTATAAGAAAGTTCATAGCATCTTGATTCACAGCAGCCACAAACTGGAAACTACTCAAATATCTATCAATACTACAAAGAATAAATAAGACTGTGGTATATTCATACACTGGAAAACTAAGAAATAATGAGAAAAGAATGAGCAATGGAAAAAGAAAGCAACAACATGAATGAATTACATAGATACACTGATGAGCATTAGAGTTCTGATGCAAGAGTACATACATGATTCCTTTTACATAAAGTTCAAAAACAGGTGAAACTAATCTAAAGTGACTATAGTCAGAACATTAGCAGACAGAGGGGTCTGAGAGGCAGCAGAGGGCAACCTTCTGGAGTAACGAAAATATTCCATATCTTGATATGAGTGGTGGTTACATGGATATAGGGAAAAAAATCAACTTGTATATATTTAAGATGTACATTTCACCATATATAAGTTATAACTGAATTAAAAAGCTGAAAAAAAGTTATGAGAAAATTGGGAAAACTTTTTATACATTATAGTTTATGAAATCTTGATGACAGCAGATGACAGGAATTATTTTAATATCTGTACTTGCAAAATAACAAGTTGCCACTCTATATTGGTGGCCCCAAAGAATTTTCCCAGCTTTTTATTTGGAAAAAATATATGCCTATGGAAAAATTGAAAGACTAGAATGATTAACAACCATACGTCCTTCATCTAGATTCACAAATTGCCAACGTTTTGCTATAGTCATTTCCTTTCTTGGTCCCTCAGTCTTGGCTGAACTATTTGAAAATAAGTTGCCGACATCATGACATGTCATCCCTAAAGGACCTTATTCTATGTAACTGAAGTACTGTTATCACACCCAAAAAATTTAACACTTATAAATTATTTAATATTTGGTCCATGTTCAAATTTCCCCAATTTTCCAGAAATGTTCTTTATAGATTCCTCCCATCCCCAATCCAGAAACCTATCACAGATTCATGATAGGTTGTCCTTATTTCTTGAGTCTCTTTCAATCTAGTGTACCATGTCCCACAACCACTTTTAAGTTTTTTATTATGTTTGATCTTTTATGACATTAACCGTTCTGGCCCAATATAGATATTAAATTTTCCTGGTATATGAAACCCAAAAGTCTGCAAATAATTTGCATTTACTTAGTGCCTGCTATAATCTTTATAACCACATTAGTACTCAAATACTTTTATCCTGACAAGTCTGGATGAAGCCATTTACCAAATACAGAGACAGGATAGTTCAATGTTTACACTTAGCTTATGATCATTCTGCTTTAACTTACCGCTGAGTGTGAGCAGGCCACGGGGTCTGGCTTGGTGTGGGCACTGAATTCGTGGGACTCACGAGCATGGCACTGTAGATATTTGAAGCAACCACCAGTATGCAGAGGAGTATGGGCCCAATGATTGCTCCTTCCAGGCCTAAGTAGTATGCTCCGCCAGCCACTGCCAAGCCTGTCAGGTACGGATGGCCACCTCTGGAATAAAGAGTACACCAATTAATTCATGACTATTAACACACATAAACTGGAGTAAATCTGAAATGTGTTTCTAACACAATGTTCATTCTTTAATGCACCATGCTTTTTATTACATCATCAGTTTTCTTTAGCTTAACTCAATGCAGATATAATTGAACACAGACTATAGTAATACTGAGATGCCACGATTTTCTTGCCCATGCACTAATGTGTGATGACTGCCTCTTTTTATAGCTCCAAGAAGTGAAAGAATAAAGTCAGCAATATCAATAGATATTTTGTGCCCATTACAGGTGGCTACCTGAGGTCAGTTAATGTTGGCTTACGACTAGTTATAAGTCACCTGTTAGGTTTACCTCCATCAAGGATAATTAAGTGGACACAAGTTAGCATGTAAACCAGTTAATTATGCTTTTTATAAGGCAACAATAATAGCATCCCTGTTACTCACAGGCTGGACTTCTGGCAACCTCCTAAAATATACTTTTTAACACAGTAAGGATAAAAGGCCTCAGGAGGAAAATATCTGTCACAAAGCCCAAGATTTTTACTTCACAGGAGAGTACAAATGCCCTCCACCTTATCACAATATCACTTACATAGAGTAAAATAAGATAGAATATAGCAGCACAGCACAATGATAATAAGAGAGACTGGGAAATAAGTCATGTTTGGTTTGTCTCCAGCTTTTAAACACAGATGAGAACAATTTAGTGAGGGGCAAATAATGAAATACACTAGTACACTAGAAGGATATTCTGTAATATATAACAGTTTAATTAAAGTACACTTGTGGTGAGCCCATCTCCAAGAAACCAATACATTACCTTTCATTTCCTAATGATGCCAGTTAAGTAGTTTAAGATAAAAATCATATGTACCTTAAATTCTACCCGTAAACTTTAATATAAAATTTATAGCAAAATTTAAAGAAATCAATGCACTTAAGTATAAATCATATACCTACTTCTACTCAAATTTCAACTGTTAAACACTAGTTAACCATACTGATGTTCTCCCTTTTAATTTTTTCCTCTCAAGTTTTATACATAAAATGTTCCCCTTAGACTGGCTCATAAAATTGCTTGTTTCTTTTTGTGCTGGAACTTTGGGGCTTCAGAGTCATTCTAGATCAGTTATTCCTTTACATTAATTTATCACAGAGAAAACAAGGTGGCATATAACTTGCCTCTACATTATTTATTTATTTAATTTCCAACCCCCCCCCCCCCCCCCCCGAGAGAAAGGGTCTCACTCTGTCACCCAGGCTGGAGTGCAGTGGCCTGATCACAGCTTACTGTAACCTCAACTTCCTAGACTCAAGTGATCCTTCTGGTTCAGCCTCCCAAGTTGGCTAAAACTACAGGTGCACGCCACCATGCCCAACTAATTTTTTTTTTTAGTATACACAGGGTCTCACTGTGTTCCCCAGGCTGATCTCGAACTCCTGGGCTCAAGCAATCCTACTACTTCATCCTCCCAACGTGCTGGGATTACAGGTGTGAGCTATCACACCCAGCCAACTTCTACATAATTTAAATTAACTGAAGGGTACTCTTTTTATAAACTTACGACTCTGTCTATTCTACTTTTAATTTACTTAAAGAAAATAGTATGTATTAACTATTATGACAGTTTCACTAAACCATAATCTGAATTTGAGTAACATCAAAATTAAACAACTCATGCCTTGTGAACAATGTTATTTTAAATTAAAATTTCATTATATCAGTGAGAACTCAAAAGGCTACTTCACTGAAAAATCCTACCACCAGTTCTCTCGCCCACTCCCAAGAAAAAAATAACTCCTTAAAAAAATGCAATAGAAATCCCTAGATGATTCACCAGTAACTTCAGAAGTTCTGTGGAATACTTACCCGGATATATCAGAATAGATTGCAGTATCTACAAAGTATGTTGGCAAGAGGTGAAAAATCAGCAGTAAAATGGCTTTGCATCCCAACCCTTGTGTCAGCCACAGGTCTAGAACTGCAGGTATTGCTGCCCAATACGTCCCCAGAAATGGCACTGCTCCAAGGATTGCTGCTAAAGCTAATAAAAGATTAAAAGAAGAAAAGCAACTCAGCATCATCAACAAAACAACAGAACCTAAGCAGTAGCTTCTCCTACTTAAAAATTTCTACGAAGTTAACAGATACTCGCAAACTCAAATTTTAGGGGAATGATACATCATGTTTAACTGAGTTTTCTAGTTAAATAAAGGTTCAATACCTTAAAACTTGATACTGAAAATCTAAAGTGTGTGTCTTCTTTATGGATCTGTTAAGTATTAAATAATAAAATTTCAGTGTTCTGCAGATGTTATTCTGGATCAATGGTTAATGTACAGTCCTATAAATATACCTGTAGAATATGTGTCAAAATTTGTACGGAGTCCAAAGCCAAATCAGAAATCAGTTTCTAAACCTCAGATATGAATGTATATTCTTTACCTTGCTTTTTTCTAGTAAAAATGAAATATAATTTAAAACAAAAAACAAAAAAAAAAATCTCTGCAAGCTGAAGGTCCTTGCTTCAAGCTCATCCCCTTGCAGAGCACGATATTCAAGTACTCTCTCTCCATCTGGCTTCCCTCCAGATTAAAAGTCAAGCAGACATGGGTTCTAGTTTTGGTCCTACCATCAGCCAGGTGTGTGACCTTGGAAAACTTGGTTTTTCATCTATAAAACAAGAACACCACCTACCCTCCTGCCTCACAGGGTGCTTGCATGTCAGCAGGTGGGTTAGTGGACACCACAGTAGGAAAGAACATGAATGAACTTGGGAACGTAAAGAAAGAAGCATAGATGAAAGAGAGGGCAGTGGAAATGGTGGTAGAGGCAAATGTGGAAGGCAGAGATATTTAGGAAAACAAGCAGCCACAGAAATAAAGGAAGAAAAAGTGGAAGGGGAGGAGCAGAGGTAATGTAGAGGAAAAAGAGTAAGATGGTATTAAACCATCTGGTGCTTAGGAAATGAGGGTGTCAACAGAAAAGATCTGGAGACAACTTATGTGCGCTCAGAAGCATTCATCTTGCCCCTGGGACGGTATCCCTCATGGGTTATATGGGCACTGCTCCCTGCCAATGAGTTCAATTCAAACATTCATTGAGCACCTAGCTGTTACGCTAAGTGCTAAGACATTCATTCATTTAACAAATGCTTATGCAATGCTTTCTATGTGCTGGGTATGAACCCCGCTACCGGGGGTACAGTAATAAACAAAGGTATTACAAATCATATTTCTGCTCCTAATCTGGACTAGATTAGATCTTGAGCCACAAAATTTAGTATTTTAAACTTAAGGAAACAGACCATTTCCTAATGTATGCAGAATGGCTTAACTTTCCTTAAATAGAAGACAGCGGAGGTTACAATATGGTTGTTACCTGATGGTATGAAGACAATATTGATGCCAAATATAGTATGAGTCAGCCAGGTGTACAATCCATAGAAGCCAGCCATTTTGAGGGAAGCATCAAATACCCCTCTAGAATGTCGAAAGATAAAAGAAAAAGTAAATAAACATGGTATCATATTGTGATTCAGAAAAATTGATACTTCTAGGCTTCTGGCCACTTCATCCCAAATCTGGTAATAGCTTCAATTTTCCTACTGGCCTGAAAATGTTGTTTTCATTTTATTCCAAAGAAACCTACAGACCTTATTTTAAATCTTGGAATATGTTCAGCAAACTGTTCTTTAAATTTCTCTCTGATGAAAAGATAACTGAAATGAAACACCCTAGAATACTATATTCACTGAAATAATTTACCTTCTTTTCACTTCTGAAGCAACAAGGGATAGCACAACTTATAATTCATCATCTTTCTTCTCTCATGAACAAAATTTTCCCACATTTCTTTAACCGTGTAACCAAACATACAAAATAATATCCTCTACAAATGCTATCAGAGCATTCAGGTCATTGGTGAAGAATTTGTGGGAAAAAACATTATGGAAAAGAAATTCCAAATACAAAAGAGATTTAAAAAACACATACATTCAGTGATTAATACAGAAATTTAGTACATGAAAATCTGCAATATCAGGTGCTTTGTGTTTGCTTTTCAATTAGAAGATTAGTAAGGCGGCACCGTGTGAGAAGGAGAAATAAGGAACCGTTTGGAGAGAGCACAAAGGCAGCAAACCTTAAGTAATCCCAAGTTATCACAAAATTATAAAAAACCAGGATTCAGCACAGGGGCAGGGGAAGCACTCTCATATACTCACAACAAGGAAAAGCTGAAATTGAAAAAGGAGCAAAGGTGACATTGTATACGCAATAAGAAATACCACGCTTTTCTAAAGCATCCCAAGAGGTATACTACAAGAGCAAAGTCAAGCTCTGGAACCTAGTGATTCATTTAATAGGGCTCTGAGACATGGATCTGGTGACAGGGTGGCTGCCCAGTTGTGAAACCCTGTCATCCTGACCAACAGCTTTCACTAGAGAATGTTGTAAAGGTACCACGTGACCCCCACAACAAGGACCCAGACTAAAATGGTATCAAACATACCGAAAGGAAGGGAGATATCCCAAGGAAATATAAAGGACCTGAACAGCAACTGAATAGAGGAAACAAAAGAAAAAGAGAAAATGACAGTTTCAGGTTATAAACCTAAAGGGGAAAGAATGGTAATGTCTCAAAGACATAGAGAAGCCAGATGGAAGGGGAATGGAAAAAAAGGGATTAAGTTCAGTTTGGGCTATGGTAAGTCAAAAAAGATGTTGAAAATACCCCAGAGGTAGCTGAAATAAGAGACAAGGCTTAATAGAGAACTCAGAACAAGAGATCTGAGATGCACCAGAATAGATTAATCACAGTAAAAGATAAGATATCCTAAAGGGGCATGCATAGAGAAGATGGGGCAATAATTTGCATTCTCATAAGGGACCTAAGGACAAAGATATACCAGCCAAAGAGTTAATGAAGTCATTTCTGTGGCAGGAGGAAAATCACTAGAGTGTGGTGTTCCCAGAAACCGAGGGAGAACAAAGATTTTGAGAAGGAAGAAATAACAACATCAACAACCAAAGAGAAAAAGAAAGAAAAGTATGGAACTCGTCAAGAAATAGGGAGGTCAATGAGAGAAGATACAGATGTGGTACTTTCTGTTATTTTTAAATTTTCACGACAAAAATAAGTGGACATCAAAGGTGCAACAGAATATTGCAACTGAATCAGCTCTGTGAGTGGCAAGTAAGCAAAGCTCAATCCCAAAAGGACCACTTACATGAAACAGCAGTCTTCTTTCTTCTACCTCTGAGAACACCAGTTGGTGATATTCTCATCAAGGCAACTTTTATTTATTTATTTATTTTACTTTACTTTACTTACTTACTTATGAGACTGGACTCCAGACAGGCTGGAGTGCAGTGGCACAATCATAGCTCACTACAGCCTCGAACTCCTGGGCTCAAGTGATCCACCTGCCTCCACCTTCCAAGTAGCTTAGGACTACAGGGGTGTACCATCACGCCCAACTAATTTTTAAAGACTCTCTTGTAGAGACAGGGTCTCATTATGTTGCCCAGGCTGGTCTCAAACTCCTGGTCTCAAGCAGTCTTCTTGCCTCAGCCTCCCAAAGTGCTGGAATTACAGACGTGAGCCACCACACCCAGCCATGGCAACTTTTAAATAATTTGTGGACTCTAAACACACTACGTATTGTTTGCAGTTACTAAGCATGTAACCCAATGAAGGATGAAAAACAATATATTCCCCTCTACCTCGTTACTCATGATCTGGCACACAATCTTTATAAAACAGCAGAGAAAAATCCTCTAACGATTTACTCAGAGATACAATTTTTTAACTTTCTCAAATTCCTAGCAATATTTTCTTTTCTCTCTCTCTTTTTTTTTTTTAAGAGACAGAGTCTCGCTCTGTTGCCCAGGCTAGAGTACCGTGGCGTCAGCCTAGCTCACAACCACCTCAAAACCCTGGGCTTAAGCAATCCTTCTGCCTCAGCCTCCTGAGTAGCTGGGATTACAGGCATGCGCCATCATGCCCAGCTAATTTTTTCTATATATTTTTAGTTGTCCAGCTAATTTCTTTGTATTTTTAGTAGAGACGGGGTCTCGCTCTTGCTCAGGCTGGTCTTGAACTCCTGACCTCGAGCAATCCTCCCGCCTTGGCCTCCCAGAGTGCTAGGATTACAGGCGTGAGCCACTGCGCACAGCTTTCTTCTCTCTTTTCATATATCAGCTTTATTGAACTGTAATTTACAAATAAGACTCACAATTTTTTTTTTAAATGGAAAGGTTCTATTTTTAATAAAGAACATGCCAAATCTTGTTGATAATAGGTATTTTGGCTGTCGGTGCCCTCTCACTTTCAATAGCTGGCCTGGGCCCAGCCAGCACACTCTGACCCTCCACCACAATCAAAACTCACAATTTTTAAGTGTACAATTCAGTAATTTTGACAAATGTGTACCCATAACCACCACTACAACCAAGATACACAACATTTCCTTCACCTCAAGAAGTTCCCTCGTACCCTCTACAGTCAGTCCCTCCCAGAACCCTGGCCTCTGACAGCCATCAGGTATACTTTCCATGACTATAATCTTGCCCTGTCTGTAATTTCATATCAACACAATCATAATTTATATAGGTCTTTTTAAAATTGTGGTAAAATATACATAGCATAATATTTACCATCATTTTTAGTGTGCAGTTCAGTAGTGTTATGTATATTCACTCTGTCTTCATGTAGCATTTGGTGTTTAGTTTCTTTCACCCAGTATAATGCTTCTGAGCTTCATCCACACTGTTGAGTATATTAGTAGTTTGCTCCTTTTTATTGTTGAGTAGTATTCTATTATACAGATATACCACCATTTGTTTATCCATTCACCAGTTGATGGGCATTTGGGGTGTTTCCAGTGTGGGGCTACTGTGCTGCTATGAACATTCAAGTACAAGTCTTTGTGTGGACACATGCTTTCATTTCTCTTCTGTAAATACCTAGGAGTGTAGATACTAGGTCATATGTTGTCTATTTAACTTTATAACAAACACTAGCAATTGTTTTGATCTTGCAATTCAGAAAAAAATAATAGTCCATGGATACCAACCTAGAAGTCACTGCCTCCTACATCATACCACGTCTCCTCCAGATGTAAGGTCACTCCACACTTATGGTATTATATGAGTGGATACTGGCAGAAAGAGCAAATCAGCTCATGAAAAGCTAAATGACAATGCATCTGAAGCCCCTAGTAACTGACCCAGTGCACAGCAGATGCTCATTAATAGTAGCTATTAGTAGAAAATGTGGTGTGTGTATACACATACATATACACAACACAATACTAATTAGCCTCAAAAAGGAGGGAAATCCTGTCATTTGCAACAACATGGATGAACCTGAAGGGCACTATGTTAAGTGAAATAAGCCAGGCACAAATACCACATGACCTCACTCATATGTAGAATTTAAGAGTTGAACTCACAGAAGAAGAGTGATGGGGTAATGACAGGGGGACAGGGAGATGTACAAATGGTACAAAGTTTCAGATAGGATGAATAAGTTCAGAAGATCTATTATAAAGCATAGTGATATAGTTAATAATAATGCATTGCATACTTAAAAATTGATGAGAGATCTTAAATGGTCTCACAACAAAAATGATAAGAATGTGAGATGATTGATATATTAATTAGCCTGATTTAACCATTTAACAATGTATACATATGTCTAAACATATTATACACTGTAAATATAAACAATTTCTTAATTTTTTTAATTTAATTTTTAGAGACAGGATCTTGCTCTGTTGCCAAGGCTGGAATGCAGTGACGTGATCATAGCTCACTATAACCTTTAACTCCTAGGCTCAAGCAGTCCTCCCACCTCAGCCTCAGCTTCCAAGTAGCTGGGACTACAGGTGTGCACCACTGTGCCCAGCTAATTTTTTTATGTTTTGTAGGGACAGGGTCTCATTATGTTACCCAGGCTGGTCTCAAACTCCCAGCCTCAAGTGATCCTCCCACATTGGCCCCACAAAGCACTGGAATCACAGGCGTGAGCCACCACAGCGGGCCTATACAGTTTTTGTCAACTCTACCTTATTTATTTTTTTTTTAAAAAGAAAAGGCAAAAAAGAAAGTCCTTATAACAGGGAAATAGTTCTAAAATTAGATAGTGACGATGGCTGCACAAATTGTGAATACACTGAAAACCACTACATTGTATACTACACAGTGATTAAAATGGTCAATTTTATATAAACTTTATCTCAATAAAAGAATTTTTACACAAAGAGAGAGGTAGGACAGTCAGAGTCAGGGAAGGAGACACGAGGACAGGGCAGAGCTCAAAGACAGAGAGATTTAAAGATGCCAAGCTGTTGGCCTTAAAGACGGAAGAAGGAGCCAGGAGTCAAAGCATGGCAACCTTTAGAAGCCAGAAAGGACAAGAAAACAGACTCTCCCCTAAATCCTTCAAAAAGAACATAGCTCTGCCAACATCTTGACTTTAAGACTTCTAACCTCCCAAACTATAAGATAAAAAATGTTTTATATAATCCACCAAGTTTATGCTAATTTGTTAAAGCAGTAACAGGAAATACAACCTACTACGTGCCAAGCACTTTGTTACATGCTTTGTATATGCAAGTAGCATACCAGAGAGTTTCAGTTCAGTTATTTTAAATTGCAAAGTACAGAACAGGCTATATAAGCAATAAAATATAACACTGACATGTAATCACTCATCTCTTAGGTTCTTTGGAACCTAAAATTCAGAGACTGCTAGGAATAATTTACTCCCATAGTCAAATAAAACTTTATCTGGCAATAACTAATGGCATGCACAATATAGTCTGAATGGCTACCAGAAATCATTAATTTTATCAATGCAAGAATATTCCCTACAATCATACCACTTAAAGATCATTCCCTCATTTCATTTACTCATTGATATCACAACCAAATAATCAACATTTTTTGGATACTCAAACTCAGTGAGCACTTCCCTGCTGTCTTGCTATCAAGGAAAGCCATTATGATACACACTTCGTCAAATCTCCTGCAAAAATCACAATAGATTCGGACTTGTGGCATTCCCCAAGGGTGGTTGCGTGTGACTCGTGCTGTGTGAATCTATGGTGTCAACGGGAATTACCCTTCCCTTTGTAACCGCTCACAACCGTACGATCAAGCATCTACTGAAGAAACTGACAGAAAACCTATCTCAAGTTCACCAGTCTAATATTTCCAGAATATGTAGTCTTCCTCCACTCTAACTCTCTCTGTTGAATAAAAGAATATTTGCCTGTGCTCAGTATTCTGGGACTCTTTCTTTTCATGGATTATTGAAAGATTACTGATGGTTTTTCTTTAACTGCATCTACAAGCTTTCCGAGTACTCAGCAGTTGACAAGAATCAATTCAGAAGACTCTGGATGCTCTTTCACGCCCTTCTTTTGTGGTAGCTCAGTTGATCTGATTTAGCTCAATGGGAAAAGAGACTGACACCAGCCACTGAGCTCTAACAAGGCCTCTTCCTCATTCAGAGTCCTTCTATTACTACTGTCATAGATGTTTGCCCCAAACCATACATAGACTCCTCTCTGTTGGAAGATAGGCCATAGTGCATTCAATCCAGCTATGCTCTATCTGAGCATACCTCTCTCTCTCTGTGCAATAAAAGTTCCAAGAGTCATGAAGCTTTTTCTCTGCTAAATTTTTCCCTAAAAAAACCCCTATTGTATATTTATACTGTATGGCACTACAGGTGGGTACACCCATGCCTCCTTTACACAACTATGTATACATAACTCTTCTTCGGGGGCTTGAACTGATTGCAAATGATTGTTTAGGATGTTGATTTTTTCCTAACCAACTCTTTATCTTCATCTTTTATAAACTCTAAGATGAAGCCAGGCATGGTGGTGCATGCCTGTAGTCCCAGCTACTCATGTGGCTGAGGTAGAAGGATCACTTGAGCCCAGGAGTTGGAGCCCAGCCTGGGCAACATAGCAAGATTCTGTTTTTACAAAAAATTTAAAAATTAGCTAGGCATGGTGGCACACTTCTGTAGTCCCAGCTACTCAGGAGGCTGAAGTGGGAGGATCACTTGAAACCAGGAGTTCGAGGTTGCAGTGAGCTATGATTGAGCCACTACACTGCAGCCTAGGCAACAGAGTGAGACTCTGTCTCTAAAAAAAAAACAAAACTCTAAGGTGGAACTTTTTCACACATTTTCTGACATTTCATCTCAGCTATCTGCTCTCTCTCATTTCTGACCAGCAAGACCATTCCTGTTACTTTTCTAAACTGAGTAAGAGAAAACGAACAAGACAACTCAGGATTTGATCAGATGACCCAATTTTAATGGAATGAGATTTGAAGCAAGGAGTGGGATGGAGAGAATGATAAACCACAGTCAAGAAGCTCTATGACTTGGAGTACAAGGGGCCACAGGCCACAGCCAAGTAGGAAGCACATGTGTAAGGAAGAAGAAAAGTAACAAAGGAGGAGTAAAGAGTCCAAAATAAAATTCTGCCTACTCTACAACACTGGGTCGTCCCTATTTTCTTTGTAAGGGTCAAAGAGGAAGACTTCCCAGTATTCTATCCTCACTGCAATTCAGTGTGCCTCAACTGAAGGTGAGCTCGTGGGGAGAGTCCGGTCAGTGTCCAGAGACACAGCACAAACAGTTCCCAGTGGGGAAAGTATTCCCCAGCTCCCTTGAATGCTCTCTAATCTCTCTCATTTTTAATTTATTTTTTAAGTTGACATGATAACAATTGTATATATTTACGGGGTTCACAGTGATATTTCCATATATATAATGATCAGATCAGGGTAAATAGCATGTCTATCATCTCAAACATGTCATTTCTTTATGTTGGGAAATTAAATGTCCTCCTTCTAACTACTTGAAACCATATATTATTGTTAACTACAGTCATTCTACCATGCTATAGGACACTAGAACTTATTCCTCTCATCTAGCTGTAATTTTGTATCCTTCAGCAAATCTCTCCCTATCCCCCTTCTGCCTACTCTTCCCAGCCTTAACTTCTTTTGGGAAGTCACATCTCCCTCCCTTCCCTGGTTCATCTGCCCCCGAGACCCAGCTCCAAAGTATGACAGAAACCTGGTTAACATTAGATTCCCCACATGAAGGAGATGGCCGCATTGTGCATTCAGACCTAGACAGCTGCTGAGGGGCACGGGGGAAGAGCTGCTTCCACTGAAGCCTTCCATTCCCCCCACCCACTCCTCCCCGTTCCCTGGAAATAGTGTGAGTCACAGACAGAAGCTACAACAATGGCATCACATTAGATCATCTGGAGACTCTGACTATTGTAATATTAACTCAGTAATTTTATATCACTAATACGTGGTTTTGTGTCCTTGACAATGCTTAGTGATCATGGATGCTTACTCTAATGCCAACTGAAAAAGAAAAAAAAAAAAAAAAAAACAAGGGGTTGTTTCAGCTACATAAGCAAATAGTAAACATTTGTATCTCAAAACTAGCTCTATTAGAAACCTATTGAAATGAATTTAGCAATTTTTAAACCAACACAATTTAAAACCAAATACATGACAAAAAATGTAAGATCATTTCCCCTGGAAACCTAAAAAACTAAAGGTTCAGGTTTATTAGAACAATCTTTAACCATGTAGGCTAAAAAGGAATATATTTACTGTCATGAATACTCTTTAAGAACTCCAGCTAATTTAATGTTCCCAAATATGCACAAGAGATTCTGCCTCTCTATTTCAGTGATACGAGACAGATCTCTTCAAATAAATGAAAACACATTTTCTTACAGATTTATACTTTTCCTTACCTATTTAAACAAATACTGTTTATATCCTTAAATGAATGAGAATTTCTTTCCAATGAATATTCAATGTGCTTAAAGTAAAAAGTGAAAATACTGATTTACTGAATAATTTTTTTTAACCTAAACATTTTTATTTTACTTTATTTTATTTTAGAGACAAGATCTTGCTCTGTCATCCAGGCTGGAATGCAATGGCAGGATCACAGCTCACTGTAGCCTCAAACCCTGGGCTCAAGCAATCCTCTTGCCTCAGCCTCCCAAGTAGCTAGAACTACAGGAGTGCACCACCATGCTCAGTGAGTTTTTCTATTTTTTTTAGAAATAGGGTCTTGCTGTGTTGCCCAGGGCTGGTCTCAAACTCCTGGGCTCAAGCTATCCTCCCACCTCAGCCTATCAAACACTTTTAATTCTCCAAAATTGGGGGGTACATGTGGGCAGCACATTCACTTTCCAAATGAAAATCTCATGGAATATACATTCTCTTATCTAATTCATCAGGACACCCACCCAGCAGCACTGAAAAGCTGTACTCCCAGCAAGCAAGAGCCATACCCGTGTGCATGCACTCATGTGAAAATATCACACACACTAAATTGCATTGAGGCCGTGACAACATGCAACTTAGTAATGTGCAATATCTCCACCAGAGCAAGCAGAATGGGAGCATCAGGGAAGAAGGGTGTGATGTATACATTCAGGAGACAACATGCTGCTAAAGAGAGGAAAATGGTTTGGGAATAAAGGATGCATGCCACTGACTCAAAAATTCATGAAATGATAACCCAATCACAAATGTGTTCAATTTAGAAGAATACTTATTCAGAATTAAAATAATAATTAAGGTTCAAAAATTCAATGAGATAGGGATCATAAAAAAGCCACATATTTCAGAAGGCAAAGCTTTAAGAACAAACACTTTCACTGTCTGGTCATGCAGTTATCCCCCAATTTCAATTCCACTTTTAACTTATAAACGAATCATATAAAATGAGTTTAATGATTTCCACTTAACTGTAACACTGATGACAAATAATGACCAATGCTTATAAAATCTGGTATCACTGATAATTTGCAGATTAAACCATTCTTTGATATTACAATAATATTTTATAACCATTTGTATAATATTTTTCCTTTTAAAATCTTTCAAACATATTTCTTCTTGAACACAATCCTTCAGAATGAGATATCTGACAAGAGCTCTTAGAAACAGAACTATTATCTACATGAGAAAGCTCTTCAGAGGAATGTAAACAAAACCTATACATTTTAAGTCTTGAATTTGATCCAATAAAGGAACAGCCCAGAGAATTTAGACTGCAAAAAATCAACTTGAATTACAATCTTCCATTATAACTTGATATAGCTTTGGTTAGAAAAACAGCCCAAGCCATAACACATTCTCTAGTTCATACCATATTTATCAGACTCTCATAAATCTATAGATTTTGAGAACAATTAAGGATTATAGTTCTGGTACTAAAGGTTGTTCAAATTTTTTCTGTATTAAATATAAGATGATAAATGAAAATTAACGGTTTTTGTCCCAGTATACTTTGGAACCAAGACGTGAGCTACTATTATAGTATATAATTAGTCTGTACACTCCCAAGAAGGGTCAAATCTAATTTGTAAAAGATATATTTCCTCATATCTTTGTGGATAATAGCACTTTTTCTAATCTCAAATTCTCTATTAAGCTGAAGACCTGACTTTCTAGCCACCAACCTCACGTGTCCATATGAATGGTCTTGACAGTACCACAAATCTAAGTTGTGATCTCCCCTAACCAGCTCCTCCTGGAAGAAGGTATCATGGTGTAACAGAATACGTGCCTTCAGTCAGCTTTACTCACCACTGACTAGCAATCACAGCATTTAAGAATTAAGTTTAAAACAAGAGAGGTAGCATATTGGCATGAAAAAGCGGTGATTCAAAGAAGACAGAGAACAGTCAGCAAGTAGTTCACTCTAAGATAGCAGAACAAGAAAAAATTCAAGAACTGTCATTTGAAAATGGAAAAACTTGTGAGAGTAAGAGTCAGTGCTAATGAAGGTTACATGAAGAAAAGGAAGGATGATCTTGAAGTTCTTTAGGAACAAGGTAGATATTTCTCTGCAAGCCTTGGCTGAAGTCACACTGACTAGAGACCCTTCCAGCCTTTGATACAGCTAACTCAATAGCTGTATTCTATGGGGAAGACAGATTAGTTTTCCTTTTTGGTAGAACATTTGCATAAACTTTTTGAGTAGGAGAGGGATCATTTAGATAAAAGATAATCTATTGCTGGAATTTTCATCATTTCATTTACTCAAGATGATAACCAATAGTTATACAGGCCTTAGGAAGGATACTAAAGCTCACACTTTCCTGAAGATAGCTTAGCTTCACCCTGAAAGCTGCTGCATTAGATAACACACTCCCACACATGGAGTCTTTACACAGATGGCCCTCACATGGATACCTGAGGGCACCACATGCGTAGTAAGCTTTTTTTCTTTTTCATCCCACTTAACAGCCAATCAAGGAAATAAGATATTGGTGAAGACTTTACCCAGGCCTTGCTACTAGGAAAAAGGGGGAGAACTTACCAAGGCTTTTAAAGACGATGAACTTTAGGAGCACGAATCCTATTTGAACGTAACTGAGGATTTTCTAAAGATCAAAGTGGTATTCTCCCTAGCTGCCACATGAACACAGAGGAAAAATAAGCCAAGATCAGTCATACAGGATTATCAGGTCAAATCAAGATTTCTGTGGAAGACTATTTGCAAACAACAGTATTTTTTTTTTTAAAGTGTGTGAAAACAGAAATGCCAGCCAGTGAATCTTTATTCACTATTCAAGAGAAGCTTAAGACCACCTGGCTAACAACTTCTTAGAAAAAGGAGCTCTAATGGAAAATACAAGGGTTTACTATCAGTAGCTATTCACAAGTAAAAATGTAGTTGAGTCTTGCTAATGAGCAACGAGGGACAGGGATTGGAAAGGGGGCTGAGAGGGGCTGCACTGCAGAAGGCCTCTCCCTACCAGAAAGGATAAAGAGGAAAAAGGAAAAGACAGCCAGAAGCCAGTGACTTGGAATGAGCTCCTAGAGAATAAAAGTGAAGCAGCAGCTCATTCAGAAACCAACCCTGCAATACATGGACCCCAGAAGGCATGGGAGAAATTTCTGGCAAGAGCCTACAATGCACACAGGGCCTGTGACGTGGAGATAACCAAAGATTCTGTATTTCCAATATCCAACCTACCCCTGCAGAGGGAACAGCCTGGCTGCAGAAGAAGAGAGGAAGAAACAGGGAGGCCACCTACTCTCCTCCTGGAGCACAGCTAGAATTCCTGAGAACAGAGATTCTGGGAAGAGGTAAAGGAGTGTGTAGTAGGAGAGGGGGTCCTCCTGATCAAGTGATACGATGGTAAGAGCTAGACTAGAAGCCTGCTAATGGAAAGCTGATGGAGACAGGCCATTACATTTTTGTAAATCACAGGTTTGAAAGGATATTGAAACTGCTTTAAGTTTTTTCTTAACATTTGCATCTTGAAAAAATAAAAAATTTAAAACAATAGCATTTGCACTGCTTAACATGAGATAAAAACCTTGAAAATACCAGAGTCCTTCAAATAGGTTAGCACTGAATGCTACTAGGAAGCTCAAGACAAAAAACAAGCTTCTCACAGAAAGCAGTTTCTGAAAGAAGAAAGAAGAGCATTAATCTTATCCCTACCTGATAGCTTCTTCCACAGACTGGCCAATAATATTAGAGGAAGGACCTGGCTGAGATAGTGGAGTCAGGCTTATCACCCACTTCACTGGCTTGTAGTACTCATCACTGGAACTTAACAGATAAAATAGTGTGGTCAGGAAAATTATCTGCAAAACAAAGGACAGCATCACCTAAAAAACCACATTTGGAAACTAGGGGAAGACAGACATCTGCAAATGCAAATGGAACCAAGAATATACTTAAAGGGGGAAGGAAATGAGATGCGTACTTATCTACTTGGACCTACCAGAGAGAGCACAAAATTGAGAAGGGCAGTCCCGCTGTAGAAGAGGATGGTCAGGAGCGTAGTGACAGTAGTAAACAGCAGGCTCACGTTCCGGCTCATCACAATCCACAGAGACTCCAAGATCTGATGGGGAGGGAAAGCTGGGTATTAGAACTAATCCTCATGAACTAAGTTCCTACAGCCATCTAGTACGTGTAGTTTCTTTTTTTTTTTTTTTGAGACAGAGTCTAACTCTGTCGCCCCAGGTGGAGTCCAGTGGCATCATCATAGCTCACTGCAACCTCAAACTCCTGGGCTCAAGTGATCCTCCTCCCTCAGCCTCCCTAGTAGCTGGGACTACAGGCACACCATCATGCCCAGCTAATTTTTCTATTTTAAGTAGAGATGGGGTCTTGCTGTTGCTCAGACTGGTCTCAAACTCCTGATCTCAAGCAATATTCCTGCCTCAGCCTCCCAGAGACAGTGTTTTAGTATCATGCACTAAAAGACATGTACTGTGGATTAAGTGCGAAAAAAAAAAATCAACTGAAAATAGCTGTATGTTCAATAGTAAGGAAAATAATTAAGTAAATTATGGTGAGTCCACTCCAAACAATATTAGGCAGCCATAAAAAAAATCTCTACTTCACCACTATACAATACATCCATGTAACAAAAAACCATTTGTATCCCCCAAATCTATTGAAATTTTTTAAGAATCTCTATTATAACATGGAAAAATATTTTATGATATAATGGCAAGTTTAAAAATCAGGATACAAAAATTTCATATGTAACTATGTAAACATAGTATGCATAGAAGAAATAGACATGTGTTGCTTAATGACAGGGATATGTTCTGAGAAAGGCACTGTTAGGTGATTTTGTCATCATAAGATGATCATAGAGCATGCTTACACAAATCTAGATTGTATAGCCTACTACACACCTAGGCTGTATGACACAGCCTGTTACTCCTAGGCTACACAACTGTACAGCATGTTACTGTACTGGATACTACAGGCAATTGTAACATAGTGGTTAATATTCACGTATCTAAATATATCTATGCTAGAAAAGATACAGTAAAATTATGGTATCTTATGGTGGTAGTACCACCAAATATATGGTGACTTCAAGATGTCATTATGCAGCACGTGAGATGACTGCACATACAAGAAAATATGCCAGAGTACAAGCTGTGGTTATATTTATCTTGTAGGATCATGAGTGCAGGCCATGAAATTCTAGCACTTGTTTTATTAGCTGCCTAGCCCCAACCCTTACTATCTACAACTTAGATTCATCCACAAATATAAAATGCATCACTTCAATGACTTCACTAAAATCACAATAAAAGGGACAGCATCGAGGGCAGAGCTCTGCAGCTGAAAATCTTTCCTGAGACAAACAATGACCATTATATTGAGAGTTACTGGGTATAGTTAATCCATCAACCGTAAATCCACTAGAACCAGGTATCAAGATGAAGGTTTTTAATATGTTCAGTATTACTAAGATGTATAATATCTATAGCACACCTGCATGTTTTCATTTACTATCTCTTCATGAATTTAAATTCCCTTACGATAATGTCTGTTCTATTCTTGCCAAGTAGACTATCCTTTTTGTTAATGAAAAACACAGAAGCAAAATGATCAAGAAACACCTCCTGTTGCAGTTTTCAAAATGCTTCCATAAACCTCACAACAACAATGCCGTGTGTGAAGCAATGCAGACGATATCTCTATTTTATAGATATACAAATTAAAGCTCGGAGATTTTTTAAAACTTGCCAAAAGGCAAGGAGCTAATAAGTGGGGCCAGAACTCAAAATGTCTGATTTTCATTTTGGTGCCCTTTCCAAAACAGCAGTTCTGTTTGTTGTCGTATGTTCCAGTTACACCATCTGTTCTATGAAAGGCCTGTCCATTTTTTTCTACCTAAAATGTATCATTTATAAAGGCATATTTTGTTGCCCTCGGCATTTCTTGCAAACCTCAGCTCGGTCTTCATAAGAGGACTTTGGCAGGCTGGTTTCATTTACAAAAACTCCTTACATAAGATCTTGAAAATATTTCACAATGCCTACAAAAATATGCATGACTGACTGTTTGACCCTGTGGGATAAAGAATGAATGAACAATGCCATCGATTCCAAGAAGCAAACCAACAATGCCTTTACTTGTGATTTTGACAAGCATTCTTTCTGGGGCTTCAGTCATTTTGGAATTTTTATCAAAAAATTTTAAATAGTTTTTGGGTCACATTGGGAGAAAATACTCTGATAATTCTTAAGAATTTAACTGAATACATTAATTGTAGACTGGTAGCCTCCAACGACAATTAAGTAACCTCTCTTACTTGAAAGAAAGAGATCAGTTAGAGAAAATAGAGAAAAGGACATTTCTATAATACTAAGTAAATCCTTAAGGTAAAGTAGTTTTAGTTTATATGCCAGGCTTAGAAAGGAGAAAATGAGTAAAGGCAGGAGCAATAACAAGGCCCCTCAAACTCTAAAAACAAAACAGATTTATGGGGACAAAATGTATCCCCACCTCAAAAGTAGAAAACATGAGCCAGGTTTGGCATTAGTATAATCAACAGTAGCAACATAACTCCTGAAAGAAGGCCAAGAATAATTAGTCATGGAACATATATGAAAGCCCAGGAGACTTGCCTAAGCACTCAAGCAAGGTGGTCTCTGCTGTCAATATGAAATGACCAGCAAGGCCTCACCATATCCAGTCGTTCTGCACCCCTTTACTCTAAGTTTACTGGTCACCAAATAATCTTTTATTAATTAGGCTTCCCAGGTACTTACTAAGAATGACTAGCCTGCCTTCTATGAAGCCAGTGAAGGAGAATCAAACGAAGCAGTTTAGAAAAACAGAGGAGGAACAGATGTTGCAGGGAGGTCAAAGTAAGAGAAAATGTCTCTCCTGGCCGGACTGAGCTATCTCTGTCCATCAGAGTCCAGAGGGAGCCAGGAGATGGTGGACATAAGCTCTGCTGTCCTTCTCTGGTTCCCATATTCTTTATCTATCTATAAATGAAGGTAGCTGAGCCATGTGATCCCCAAACAGCATTTCAACTCAGCCACTGTGCTTCTAAATACAAAAATAATCATTTTTCCATTATTCAAGCTGTAACGTGTGCTTCTCTCTCTCTCTCTCTCTTTTTTTTTTTTTTTTTTTTTGAGACAGGGTCTCCCTCTTGCCCAGGCTAGAGTGCAGTGGCGTCATCATAGCTCACTGCAACCAAGAACTCCTAGGCTCAAGCAATCCTCCTGCCTCAGCCTCCTCAGTAGCTGGGACTACAGGTGCAAGCTACCACCCCCAGTTAATGATAAATGAGATTCTTTCTACCTCCAAAAACTTCAAATCTAGTCAGGAAGATTGGGGTAAACACTAAAGAGTCACAAATTGAAAAAGAAGGTAAAATATGTTCAGGTATCAAAAGAAGGGCTGAAAATAATGAACGCAAAAGGAGTCTGAAAGTAGGGGAAGCCCGGTATGTTCTGAAATGATGAACAAGATTGGCAACTAAGCTTCCTATTTACAACAAGATCAGAAAACAAACAAAACAAAGCAAATAAAAATATAAAGGCATGAACAATTCGGAAGACAATGAGGTATTATACAAAAAGCCAAAGAAAGAAAAACTGAATTTGAGTAATAGCTGTTATTTATTAGGCTATTTAATTGTTAATATGTTTCTTTGTTATTAAAATGAAGGCAAGTATAACTGGCTTTGCAGAATCTTTGAGATAATTAATTAGAAAATATTTATTAAGCACCTAGCACAATATTTGACACAAAATATTTGATACAAAAATCACCAAATAATCGTCTCTTCCCTGAATTGTTCATTACTCAATATTTAAATGTGTTTAGGCATACAGGAATTGTACTTTTGTTTCTTTTTTTTGAACTACATGGCTAAATTGTTATTTTACTTTCAAAAACTGCTTATCCTTTTCTTTCCACAAAAATTTACAAAATTTAAATAATCATTTTTCTGTACCATCTGTCATAATTTGATTTAATAGCATCACTTAGTCAATACTAGATGCTTTAAAATTCAACTTCTAAATGCTCAAAACAACAAAAAAGATGCAGTAACTTTTAGTTAACACACCTGAATTTTGGAAGAAACCAGTCATTCCAATATATTATTAGATGATGCACTCTCTTGTGTATGCATTGACATTAAACAGCCGACTGGAAGGTCCGTGAAACTGGATGGACCTTGTTGACTCTTGGGCTTTTCTATAGCTGATCTGGCTGGGACTTACCAACTGGCTTTTAGTGTTTCACTTTTAAAAATGAACAGGCTACCAAGGATCACCAGACATTTGATGAAAGAGAAAGCAAAACAAACTTTAAAGATATTCAAACAGAAAGTAGAAGACGTTTAAAAAATTGTATTAGTAAAATCCATAAAGGAATAAAAAAGGAAGGTTCAGAACATAAGAAAAGAGCTACAGTTCCCAAGGTCCTTTTGAAGGTCTGTGAGGTCAAAATTATTTTTTAAATATTATTCAAACATTTGCCTTTTCACTGTCTTGACATCTGTACTGACAGTGCAAAGGCAATCAATGGTGGGTAAAACTGTGGGGGCCGTAGCAGGAATCAAGGCAGCAACACCTAATTGCTCAGTATTCGTTATATTCTTTCCTACCACAAACTCAGCACCAGTTTCACTTTAGAATGTCCTTTAGAGGCCAGGCACAGTGACTCAAACCTGTAATCTCAGTGGACAAGGCGGAAGAATCGTTTGAGGCCAGGAGTTCAAGACCAGCTTGGGCAACATAGTGAAACCTTGTCTCTACAAAAAAATTTTTTTTCCTTTTGAGACAGGGTCTCACTCTGTTGCCCAGGATAGAGTACAATGTCACCATCATAGCTCAAAGCGACTTCAAAGTCCTGGGCTCAGGTGTTCTGTCTGTCTCATCCTCTCGACTTATACTTTTTGTAGAAACAAGGTTTTGCTACGTTGCTCAGGCTGATCTCAAACTCCTGGCCTCATGCAATCCTCCTGCCTCAGCCTCCCAAAGTTCTAGGATTACAGGCATGAGCCACCGTGCCTGGCCCTCTACAAAACATTTTTTAAAAGTTAGCTGGGCATGGTGGCACACACTTGTAGTACAGAGCAAGACCCTGTCTCAAAAAAAAAAAAAAAGAAAGAAAAGAAAAGAAATATCTTTTATAAAGCAATAAAAATTATTAATTTTATTGATAATTGTATTAAGTGTCTTTTTAACATTTTCTGTGATAAAACAAGAAGTAAGTCCAAAGCATGTCTGGTGCTCACTCAAGTGTAATGGTTACTGGAGGAAAAGCGCTTGTATGATTGATTTGAGAGTTGAATTAGTCAATTTTTTTCATAGAACACCATTTCTATATAAAAGAATGACCAACAGCCTTGATATCATTATTTGGCAGCAATTTTCTCAAAAATGAGTAAGGTGAGCCTGTCACTTCAAGGAAAACAACTGTTAGTCTTTGCCAAAAATAAAATTTGAGCTTTCAAGAAAAAAATTATAATTTTGAAAATTTTATATTGGTCATTGTGACCTTGACAGCTTCCTAAACTTTTTTCCTGGTAAGATAGGTGATGACAGTAAAGAATATATATGGTTTTTTAAATAATACATAACAAAATGTCAGTATTTAGAAGATATACAGAAATCAGTGATCCCATATTCCAAAAGACCAGTGTGCATTACAAAAGCATGCGAGGGTAAAAGAAACATTCCTAGCCAAGACAGACCCCTGGGCTTTAATACACCAGAGTACAAAAAGACCACTGATATGGTTTCAAATTCTACACTGCAACTAACCTTTAAAAAAGTACCATTTGTTGAGTTTGGTATAGCATTAATTTAGAACAGCCACAATTAAATCTGAAAAGGCTATTAAAAGACTCCTCTTTTTTCCAACCACCTGTGGAGCCTAGACATTCTTCATATACTTCAACCAAAGCAAACATATTACAACAGGCTGAATGCAGAAGCAGATATGAAACAGACATTAAATAGATTTGTAAAAATGTAAAAGGAAACCATTCTTCTCACTAAATCTATTCTGGCTTTAGAAAATATTATTTTTCACAACCAAAAAGCAATGCCCTTATGTTAGCATGTAATATTATTTAATGGACAGATAAATATGAACTTTGGGGTCCTCAGACCAAAAGTATGAGAACCACTGGACCAGAGAAAACATAGAAAAGGGATTATCAAAAACAGAAAATAAAAACAGAAGGACATGAATTTCTAGATTTAATTCCAAACTGTTACAGCTGTACCACGTGACCAGGAGGAGGGGGGAGTGTGAGTGCAGGGTCAGGGGTAGGGGCCAAAGGAGCTGTAAGACAACCCAGAGGGAGGGATAAGAAAGCACTGAAAGAAAGACTTGGAAAAGAGTCACACCTTTACCTTCAGCTTCCATGTTAGGAAGTCAAGAGATAAAATCTGAAATTGCAAAATCAAGAAAGAGCAGCATAAACATCACTCTAGAAATTCAGAGGTAATAACCTAGCAAAAGTTGTAAGGACGGACAGCTATTTCTGGAGAATGACACTGAAGCTGGGAGGCACAGAATAGGGCACTACTGTTTTTTAACAAAAGTCTTGTCAACTTTTTCAGTTATAGTCATGTATTACTTTGATAAATATTAAATTTTAAGAAATCTAGCATTGTAAACCTCAACTTTTGTTAATCTGATGAAAGTCACAAGTTTATTCAGAAGACATTTGTTCTCATCTCCATGAAAAGTTGAGTGCCAAGACGCCTCACCAGGTACGCTGCTGACCGATGAGGAGCAGCAGTGAACACTTAGGAATGCGGCAGGGTTACAGAGGTGGATGGAGCATGGTGGAGGTCAGGTGGGAAGCAACAAGCCAAGTACTGACACGTTCAGTCTCTGCAGTGTAACTGGAATTGTGTTTCCATCTGTCAAGGGGCTTGGCGCACCATAAAAGTAGGTCTCTCTCCAGTGGTCTAGCTGGGGACATTTTGGTCAGTCTAAGGGGACAATGGGACAGCCCACAGCGTTGCTCATATGCTTCAGGACAGGATCTTTCAGGTACTCTTCAACCACAGAGGAAGTACCAGGGCAGCCACACCTGGGGACTGTGGCTGTTGAACATCTTTCTAGTGCATTTAGAGTTCTCAAATATATAAATGTCATGGCATTAAAAACAGGGTAACTGAAGGCCTCATAGTGTATAAAGAAAACTTGGAATTTGAGTTTGTTTTTATTTGTAAGTCCACTTTAACTATAAATACTATTTCTTACCGAAAGAAATGTCTCAATGTTCTCGTGAACAAAGGAAGCAAGATCCTGCCAGTCCAGAATGTCTCCCAGCCAGCTGTTCTGACGATTCACGTGCATCTTGTGTCCTTTGTGCCTTCCAGAATGCGTTACATTCTACGAGATAAAACATTTCAGACATGAAAAATTCCATCTTAACCTAGAGAACGAAAGTATAAATGTCCCACTTTGCCTCACTTTGGTATGTGCTCAAAGGTGAAAAGCTTTGCGATATTTAAGAAAGCAGCTTAAAAACTCCATCTAAAGGCCTAAAATATCCCTCTGTTTCCATTCTAGGTACCATGTCTGAGTCTCAGTCCAGTGCTTCCCTCCTAAATACGATTGTGAACACACCACACCGTACTCCTCAGTATCTGTAACAGTACACCCACACAGCATTTACTTTCATCTTGCCTTTTTAGCGCCTCCACCTTTCCTTTGGTCTCCTATCTTTGCTTTTTTCCTCCTTTCCTCATCTCCCTGATCTTCCATACAAGATAAGGAGAGTGGGGGAGATAAGAATATGACAAAGAAACAGGAATAAGGGGAGAAAATTGAATTCATCTATCTGGAAGACATGGGCAGCAATGCAGGAATAATTAAATTTGAAAGAGATACAAATAAAATGACCGGTAAGGCTAAAATTCATAGGTAATTTCTTAACATGTTCCACACGTTTCCATTCTCCCACTTTTGCTAATGGAATAGTGATACTAATCTCCATTACATATACAGGAAGACATTAGGTCCCAGCCAAAGAGGTCAAGAAGGCAATACACAGTCAGCCCTCCACATCTGTGGGTTCTGCATCCATGGATTCAACCAACTGTGGATCAAAAATATTTGGGGGGGAAAAAAATTCCACAAAGTTCCAAAAAGCAAAACTTAAATTTGGCATATGCTGAGTACTATATTGAATCTACTCACTGACTACTATGTTGAAAACATGCATAAATGGTGATGTGTAGGCACTGTATTAGGTATTATAAGTGATCTACAGATGACTTAAAGTATATGGGAGGATGTACGTAGGGTATGTGCAAATACACCATTTTGTATAAATGACTTGAGCATCCTTGGATTTTGGTATCTGTGGAGGGTCTTGGAACCAGTCCCCCACAAATATTGAGGGACGACTGTACTTAACCACTTACAAAACTATACTTATGAGACACTATCTTCCTCTACCATAAAATGAAGCTCCAAAGGGTGAGATAGGAAAAGCTCTTTGTTTATAAACAGAAGCCCCACAGTTAGCAAAGAAAATAGATACAACCTTTCTAATTATCTGGTTCTTCAGCAGATGGGATCAAATCTATGATACTCTACGTAGATATTCCGTAGGTATTTTTGTTCCCAGTCTTTGAAACCCACAAAAACCAGCAATGTTCCCTCAACTCATCCCAGGGCAAGAGCACACAATCTCAAACAGGTCACTAAACAACAAGTTCAAATTTAAGATCAGCCCTTCTCCCTTTCCACCCCATGCCAGGAGATTTATAAACACTCTTGTTCTCCTTACATCAACCGTGAGAAAAGTCACCACCGACTTTGCCCACTGCACACACAGCACAGCTCCTGCTGGCCCACAGGCCCTGCCAGACCTACTGCACAGTATGCCTTGGCATAAGCAGCAGCTTTTAAAACCATCAATTTTGTACATAATGAAAAATATTTTCCATCATAAATTCTAAAGTGAGAGTACATAAGCATAAGTAGCATACAAGGTTGATTTAAAATAAAGATCTCTAAACTTTTAGATCTATTTTTACTTCCTCAAAAAGTTCTTAATGTCTACAAGTGTACCATCCAGAACAAGAGCAGCTAACCACTTAAAATGTGGCTAGTCCAAACACTGAGATGTGCTGTTGGTGTTAAATGCACACTAGATTTCAAAGACGTAGTATGAAAAAAAAGAATATAAAATATCTCATTAAAATTTTTCTACTGATTAGATATCACAATGATAGTATCTTGGGTATACTGGGTTAAGTAAAATATTATTTAAAAACTAAAACAAGCTGAGTACAGTTGCACACACACCCGTAATCATAGCCACTTGGGAGACCGAGCGGGGAAGATGACTTGAGCCCAGGAGTTCAAGAACAGCCTGCAGCCTGGACAACACAGTGAGACCCCTGACTCTTTTTTTTCTTTCTTTCTTTCTTTTTCTTTTTTTTTCTTTTTGTGACAGCACCTCACATCACAGCTCACTGCAACCTCAAACTCCTGGGCTCAAAGTGATCCTCTTGCCTCAGCCTCCCGAGTACCTGGAACTACAGGCATACACCACCATATACCACCACGCGCAGCTAATTTTTTAAATTTTTAGTAGAGATGGGGTCTTGCTGTTGCCCAGGCTCCAGCCTTTTTAAAAAAAAAAAAAAAAAAAAACCTAAAACAGGTAAAATTAATTTTAATGTAACTACTAGAAAATTTAACATTACATACGTGGCCTGCATTACATGTCTCTTGCACAGAGCTGGTCTAGAGAATAAGATGTCAATGGTAATGCACAGAGAATGTGATACTGAACACCAAAGAGGTTGACAAGTTCTGCCATGGAGATTAACCATCAACTCAAGCTGACTTTTAGTGACATGAGGCTTAAGAGCTCGCTGTTTAAAAATGTCAATAATTGAAATCCCAATGTGAATACAATCCTATCTAGTCACTCAGTCGATAAAATAAAAGGACTTTATTAGTTTACCACAGAAAACCTTAGCTAAAATAAACTTACCTTTACAAACCAAGAGTGATACAGTCTGTCCCAAAGTTCTAGTACTTGCTTTTCAATTACAGCAGTATTGTTCACCTTATCTCCTAGAATTTTATGAAGCTAGCAGAAACAGATAGAACCTGGTTTAGTATTTCAAGCAACAATCCAGTAAAATTAACACATGCTTGGTCTTTACATTTGTTCAAAACTGTGACGCCAGTGCCCATCTATTATACGTAAGTCTTATGTTACATTCATCTCTATTATTAAGAATTACCGCAGAACTTTAAGTAACATTTGAGGACTTTAGCTACCGATCAGACTGGTTTCTGGGTGTGTGGGAATCAGGTGCACCAAGACAACATAACTCAGAGGAAGGCCTTTCAATACAATACCTTACCCCACTTACTTAATAAATCATAGCATAATATAAAACACAAGTACTGCCTTGTACTCCCACTTCCTTACTACAACTATTTCCATTTTTCCATTTCCTCTACAACTTTCTTCCTGTTAACAACATAATGTAGAATTCTATATTTTCTTTTGCATTATAAGCATTTCATTTTAGCCTTCATCACTTTCATCTTTATTTTTAATGTTTTTAATTTACGTTCCAGTATTATTTAATCATTACCCACTCATAGGATACACAGATGATTCCCAATCTTTAATGTCATATGTAACACTGCAACGAACATTCTATAACAACTTTTTTTCTTATTACTAGTAGTAAACAAACACACAGGAATCAAGAGAAATGAGAATTTTAATGGCTCTTGCTATGTATTGCTAAGTTGTCTTCTATAAGGATTGCACCAATTAACACTTTCCAAAATTATATGAATGAACAACTTTTCCCAAAGTTTTATGGACTAATAAAATTTTAAGTAATTTAACACATGTGAAATGCAACCAATTATCTATTCTTTCCTTCTTTAGAATGAAAGATTAACCATTTTCCCATGTTAGTTTACCATGTATATTTCCTTACCTTTTGTCCATTTGATGCTGGCTTTACAGATACGGAACCATAACTGATCCAAATACATCTACCCAATGTTTTCCTTTATATGTATTCATAAACCACACGCAAATTAGTGAATAAAAACCATTTATCTCTGAAAAGCATTTACCATTTACAGATTATAGACTTTCACCTATATTATGTCATCTTTACAACAACCCCAAGAGTTAGACAGAAAAAGGTTTTATCATCCTTTGTTCCTTAAGATGAGAACAGATTTAGGTAGAGTCTACAGCAGGACCATGTCATGTAGCTAAACGGCAGAGTCAGGAATCAACGTTCTCTAATATTCTTTCAACTACAACACATATAATACACCTACAAAGAATACCTCACAGAACAAATTACACAAAATGATTAACGACCACAATTACCCATAGTCTAACTTCCTTTAGTTACTTTAATTAAATGTGTCTTTCACATTTCACAACTATTAGACACTCACTGAATTCCTGTTACCAATTCTCCCTGTCATTCTCCTATCAGCTTCTGAGATCTCCCTAACCAGAAGAGGCCTCAAATTGTTACCATCAGACTCCAGCCTAGGGTGTTCATACACAGTGGCCTTTATCGCCATAAAGTAGCATTTCAGACTGGCATCTCTTTCAGCAGTCTCCCAACATGACCATGAACAATTCTAAAATATCACAACTATTAAAGGAAAGTTCAGCATAATTTCACAGCATGTTATAAAACACTCCAAAACTGTGGTGCTATCAAATATAGAACATTACAAACCCAGGATACTGTCCTGTGACATTATAACACGTTCAGTACATTGCGTTCTCTGAGACCTTCTGGGTCCATTCCACCTAAAGCATCATCCTGGGTCAGGCTCTACTGCATTACTCTGCCCTTGTCACAACACTTATTAGCACCTGAAATTTTTATTTGTTTACATGTTTAATGATCATCTCCTCTCATCAGAGTGTAAGGGGAGGATGGTAACTCTGGTTCACTGCTCTTGCCTGAGCACTTACAGCAGTGCCTGGCACGTTTATGGACTGGCTGCCATTTTCATCACTGTGGTCATGAGAGATGGTACAGAGGAAACATCCCTTATTTTCTTGCTGTCCCAGCGCAACACCTCCAGGCACAAATCTTAGAAAGGGCATACCAAGCAGAAAGGACAGCTCAAGCAAGGATGTTGAGCAAGGAAGCAAACTGGGAGGTCCCAGCAGAAGCTAAACAAACATAAGGGAAATGGGAGATAAGGCTGACAAAGTAGGCCGGGGCAGAGAGATGGGAAACTTACCTGAACACATCCTAAAAAACTCTTCTCCTTTTCTGGGCATCACGTTTTTTCCTACCTTCAGTACTCTCAGAGACTTTAGCTCTCAGGACCCAATTCTTATATGATTCTTATCTGGGTAAGATCTGAGACTTATTAGAAAGCTACCTCTGCAGTTTCAATGTGTATTTTTTTTTTTAACAACTGTATTGAGATATCTATCATTCACAGACCTCACAACTCCGCTGTGTAAGTATACAATTCAATGGTTTTTAGTACATTCATAGTTATACAGTCATGACCACAGTTAATTTTAAAACATTTTCATCATCCCAAAAGGAAACCCCATACTCAACAGCAATCAGTCCCCCATTACTCCCCAGTCCTCCCTGCGCCTAAAAACCACTACTCTACTTTCTGTCTCTATCCATTTGCCTGTTTGGGACATTTCACATAAAAGGAATCATGCATACGTGATCCTTTATGACTACTTCTTTTACTTAGCCTAATGTTTTCAAGGTTAATCCACATTAGCATTTGTTAGTACTTCATTCCTTTTTATGGCTGAATAATGTTCTATTACATAAATATACCACTTTTGCCTTTTCCATTCATCAGTTGGTGAAAATTCAGTCGTTGATTTTGGATATTATCTCTGTGTCTTCTAAATCAGGATTACAAATAGTTACCAGTTTTGTTATCAATGCCCATCCCTCTTCAGCTGCCCTCCTTTTTAGAATCTTGAACAAAAGGTTTTATACTTGTGTTTTCTCTAAGTTGAACTCTACTTCTTCAAAATTCCAAGGCACATTTCTCCTGCTACCCAAAATTCCCTTTCATTATCCTCTTCTCAAAAAGGTAAAAATTCCAGAATAAAAATTCTTCACTAATAGATAAATCAAGAATTAAACGCTAAGCTTTCAGCAAAATAACATTTCTAGAAGGCTAAAACACCTTCTGCAATGGCTGGATCTCCTTCTTTGACAGTTCTGAGATCTGTAGCCACATAATTGTCTTTTACTTATTCAATAAATATTTTTTTAAAGGCTTGCCAAAAGATTAAGTTATCTGGGATAGACCCCAGACAGTAACTTACCTTTCTCTTCACTTTTAATTTGACTATGACTCCATCTTTATGGTAACAGACTACCATACCTGTGTGTAGAGTATATCCTCCATTATATCTTTGGGGATTTTGCTTCTGAATTTTGAATAAGGAATCACATACTAGTACATTTCTCTGCACAAGTCTCACCGTAACAAATCCTGTCAATCTCTATATGATCCTAATTACTTCAGTATATTAAAAATGCAAATTACCTTTATTCCCATAGGTAATACTGGAGACTGGAGGGGAAAAAGACATCCCAAATCCAGTGTGGAATCTAATCTTTAACTGTCTTTTCCTCTAGCATTCATTTCCCCTTCACAAAGCTCCTTCCACTTCAGTCAAGAGCATTTCCTCAAGCACACTCCTGTCTCTGCACCTTGGCTCACATCAATACCCTTCTTAAAATCCACTCTTCCTTGATCTGCCATTCCTTCAACGTTTATATCTCAAGTGCCACGTTAAAGCACTTAATCCAGTTCTGGGCACACACTGCCAGCATACTACAGTAGAAAGAAGGGATTCGGAGTTACTTTTCAGCTTGAAATCAAGCTCTGCAATTTACTACAGGACCACTGGGAATTTACTCAGCTTGCTGAGTCTGTTTCCTCCTCTTTAGACCCACTGATCTAAAGCAGGCAAAATAATTCAGACTACTGCAGGTTTCTTGGAAAGGTTAAAAGAAACTAATTGGAAACTGCCAAGCACAGTTACCTGCAGAAATAGCATTTATTATGCCTTAATATCTTTTTCTCCAGAAAGTCTTATTTGACTACCCAAGCTGAGTGATCATTCTGTCCTAAAGCACAAATGATGAATCAGATCCGTTTTGAAAAAGAAGTAAACAACCAACCTCTCAGGTCGTTCAGGCTATTAACACTATTCAATGCAATCATCCAGAAGGTTTAATTTCATTGTATGTTGCTTACTGACCTATACATTTATGCCTATTTCAAAAATGGAAATTGTTGTAAATAAAATCTCTATTCATACTTTATCAAAGCAAGAGCCACTACCAGTAAAGACCCTGCAAAGAGAAAGCCACAAAGAAAGGCTCTGCTCTTACCTTGTGCGTTATCCATTCTCGTCCATACTGATAGACATTGTTAGCCGCAGAATTCAGGGCTCTTTGGACTACTTGAGCTTCAGGAAGCCAACTAATTTAAAACAAAGAAAAAATGAAAAAAGAACACTTTCAGTGCACTGTACCAATAACACTTTGAACTTGATGTACTTAATCAGAATAAATTGCTGATCAGTCATCAATACACAGATACAAACGCATCATGAACAGGAATCCTTGACTTCCAGGCCTTAATGGCATGATGCTAACACTCAGGATGTCTCTTCAATTTTTTCTTAGCTTTTAGACCCACGTTCCCCACAAACTCCCTTTCATTCTGCCTAGTTTCTCTATCCATACATGTCCTGGGTCATCTGCCTTATTCAGTACCAGGGAAAATGGTTGGTTCTCAGACACTAGGATATTCAGATGGGGTTCCCAAAGTGTGCTCCACAGATCAGCAGCATCAGAACCGCTTGGAAACCTGTTAGAAGTGAAAATTCTTGGGCTCAACCCCAAACCTACTGAAAAAGGACCTCTGGGGCCGGGGCCCAGTGGCGATATGTGCCTTAACCAGGCCTGCAGGTGATTCTGACGCCTGCTGAAGTTTGAGAACCACTGATCTAAGAAGTGAAGAACTGAGGAAGAGCACAGAAAATTAAGAGAGAGAACAATTATTTTAAATTTTTTACCCACTGAAGATCTTTTTAAGCTGGGAGGAACTCCTGAGCAGAGTTTCAGCTACACAAGGAACTAAAGTTTACAAGCTTCCCTTGTTGTACAGTTAGCAGAGACCACTCCCCACTTTCCTGTTGACTAAGCAGGCTGCACCATATACCTTAGTCAAGAATCCTTCTCATATGCCCAATGCTCTCCATAAGAGAAAATGTCTTCATACACTCTCTAAATTGTTCTTCACAATACAATATACTAGAGATGTTGACATTCGCAAATGTAACAGTCCTGATTTCAACTATTCACGAGTGATGTCAACAGGCCGGGATAAGCAGTAACTAGTCATTCATTTTCCTGAGGCCCAAAAGTGACTACAAAGCTGCCGTATGGGAAATAGTCAACCAGTTAGAGTTATGTTAAATGTGCAACAAACTCAACTCATGGCAGTTTTCCATGCTTATGTGGGTATGTGAGAAAGATGGTCATAAAGAGAAAGCCAATTGCCACTGACAGCTACAGACGTCACAGTGCCTAGAAAAGTGATCTTCTTTAACCAGGGAGTGGAAAAAAGATGTTCTGAATAAATTTAAAAAAGAAATGTCAAATCAGTAGTGGTTTGAATCTTAAGTATTAACCAGTTTGTCCTATCCTACACTGCAAATGAACTTAAAGTATTTGTGAAACTTTTTGGCAAATTCCTCAGTCAGTTCAAATATTTCTCAGCAAGTAAGACAAAATTTTAGAGATGCTTACAAGCAATAATTTTACAGTACAAGGATATGGATAGGAAATTTGGATTTCTAAACAACTGTGATTTGGAAGAAGTTAAGTAGCTTTTAAATTACTTTAATATTTATAGATCTATCAGTGGTATGAAAAGACTGCTAAATATTTTCAATTATATGATATTACACTTTTATGGGGAAAATATCCTGTAGTGTTACGCAAAAGTGTGGGATAAGTATTTGGATAGATCCTTAATGATCAATAAACATCTACTAGGCCTGGGAAAAAGTCTTGGCTGCTGTAAAAACACTTTGCCAGTGTACTCACACAGGTGTCCTAAGAACGAGATGAGAGGAGCTGTTATGCGGCCAAGTCAAAGGCACTGGCTCAGTCCCCACCTCCCACAGGGGACAAAGGACCAGAAACACCTGAGCAACCTTAGCTGGGATGATCTAGGAGGTACCTCAACCTTATACCACCCACAGCCCCTAAACTGAGTTCCTTCCTTGGCTATTCACTACCTCAGCCAATCACTAACTCACTACTCTAAGGGGGATCCCTCAGTAGAAACCAAGTCCCTACAGTGTGGCCTGGGCTATCCTTACCTTCTTGGGTAAAGTTAATCTCTAACACTGACAACCAACCAAGAGAAGAGCCCTAATTATTAATAAAAACAACTTAGGTTAGCCTAGTGGATTTCTCCCAAGTAGGGCAAGGCTAAGTGACATTCAGTATCATTTTAGAGCCAACTCCTAATTAGGGTCCTGAGATGCATGAATTAGGATGCGCTCCAACTTCAATTTCATTTTCTTTGAAGCTTTATTAGAATGATCCTACCCTTTCTAATTTATCCACCAGCTCACCCGGCACATCTACTGGAAGTCAAGGTACCACATAGGGTACATAAAACATGCACCAAATTGGAAGTAAGTATATTTGACTTATTCTTGATTGTATCTCCTCTATTAGGAGTATCTACATGGACTTCCCACAAGGTCAGCTGCCCTCTTCATGACAGGAATCCATTGAGTACTGAGAGTTGCAGGAAACCATTACCATTATTTCATGCCCACCTCCACTGTTTCCTGTCCCATCCCCACCAATCTGCTGCAAAAGAATCAGACCTTCCATGAATCACCAAAGTCTAAACAGCTTTTAAAAAATCTTCCTAAATGGGCACAGTGGCTCACACCTATAAACCTAGCATTTTGGGAGACTAAGGCAGGAGGACTGCTGGAGGTCAGGAGTTTGAGACAGCCTGAGCAAGAGTGAAACCACATCTCTACCAAAAATAGAAAAAATGAGCCAGGCGTGGTGGCACATGCCTGTAGTCCCGCCTACCCAGGAGGCTGATCACTTGAGCCCTGGAGTTTGAGGTTGCAGTGAGCGATGATGAGGCCACTGCACTCTAAGCAGGGCGACAGAGTGAGACTCATGTCTCCGCCTCTCCCTCAAAAAAAGGGGGGATATTACTTACCAATAAAAAGGAACAAACTAACAAACTATTGATACATACAACATCTGGGATGGGCTTCAAGGGGATTGTGCTAAGTGACAAAAAGCCAATCTCAAAAGGCAAAAGGCTGTGTACTCCATGGCTGGATTTATACATCACCCTTGAAACAATATTACAGATATGGAGAGCTGATGAGAGGTTGTCAAGGGTTAGGAGTTAGGGATATGCCAAAGAAGGCAGAGGCTAGGTGTGGCTATTGAGGGGTGGCATGAGGGAGCTTCATGATGGAACGGTGCTGTACCTTGAATTTATCAACAGTTTACATGAAGCTACACATATGATAAAATTACACAGAACACACACACACTGTGCATGTAAAAGCAAATGAAAGCTGAAGGTCAGTGTATTACACCAATGCCAATTTCCTGGGTTTGTTATCGTGCTATAGTTATAAAAGATGACAACACTGGAGGTGGGGTGAAGAGTACATGGGACCTCCCTGTACAGGTCTTTGCAACTCCCTGTGAACACATAATTATTTCAAAAGTTAAAACAAAAAACAAACAAATAACCTTTCTACAACTCCCTGACCTGGGGCTACTCAGATGGTGTGTGCCTTCAATACATTAGCAGAGGCAGTGCTATTACAATTTAAAACCAGTATGGAAGGGCTCTGGATTTATTTCCACTACAGAAGAATAACCACCAAAGAAAAGAAGCCCTTTGGGTATTAAGGCTGAGACCGAGCCCTAGAGGACAATACCTGTAAGAAGGTTATCAGTCCGTGAAAGGCTCTATCTACTTGTCTGGATCCCAGATGGCTGCTTCCTAAAATCTAATACCTGTACATGTCGGTTCCTCCTTTTCCTCTTGTTTCAAAATGTATCATGTTCAAAGAGGTAGAGGGCAGGAGAGCTCACTTCTTACTTCAAAGGCATATGGTCCCACTTTCCCACTGTCTCCATCCCATCCCACTAAACCCACAGTATCCACATCCATGCCCATTCTGACCTGCTTTCCTCAACTGTTCATCTGTGCCACGGATCCATTTCATGCTTCATCTTCAGAGAAATGCACTAAGAATTATCCCTCTCCTAATATTTTCAACCCCTTCCACTCTACCAGCTCTTTCCCTTCAGCACATAAACAAGGTTTCTTCATCAAAAAAAAAAAAAAAAAAAAAAAACCACCGCCCTCCAACCCCCAACCAGTCTCTCACAGGGAAACTTGGGAAAGAATAGTCTATACTGCTTGCTTTCTTCATTTCCTTACCTCCCAGTAATTTCTCAATACACTGCAATTTCTCTAATTGGCTTCTGCTCCACGAATTAAACGGACTGCTCTTGTAGTTGCTAAATCCAATTTCACTCTTATCCTTTCTGCAGCAATTGGACATTGCTGACTACCACTACTTTCTTAAAATGTTCCCTTCTCTTGGTTTTCTTCTTTTCTTACAGCCTGTTCTCATTCCCCTTTGACAACCCAACATTTTCTGCTCACCCTTCAAGGCTGAAGATGATCCAGAGGGTGCTCATCCAGGCATCCTCTCTGTGCGTCACACACTTTCTTTCTTTATGGTGATGCTGCCCCAAACTCTAGTTCTGAGCCAGACCTCTCACCTCATTCCTGGAGTCACACAGCAACTGCTCATTTTTTAACTTCACCCGAGATGTCTCTCCTGAGCTGCAAACCAACCTAGACAACGGCCTACTGGATGCCTACACTTACACGGGCACCTCAAACACCACAGGTAAAAAGATGAATTATTTTCCTCACCAAATCTGCTCTTCTATTTCCTATCTTGGTGAATCCACCATTATCCACTAATTTCCAAAGCTAGAAACATAAGTCATGTTAGATTTCTTCCTCCTATATCCAGTTAATCTCCAAATAATCCCCTTAAGAACTTATAAATCTGTCCTTCCTGGTCACCCCACTATAACTGTCTATAATTCAGGGGCTCATCACCTCTCAACTGGTTTACTCTCAGAACTTTCAACTGATCTCAAAAGCTCAAGTCTTGTATCCCTTCCGTCTGTCCCCCAATGCAGACAGAAAGACTGCTCTAGAATTAAATCTGATGATGCCACTTCTCTTCTATTTTTTTTTTTTTTTTTTTTTTTTGAGACAGCATCTCACTCTGTCACCCAGGCTAGAGTGTAGCGGCATCATCATCGCTTACTGCAACCTCAAACTGCCTGGCTCAAGCGATACTCCTGCCGCAGCCTCCCGAGTAGCTGGGAATATAGGTGAGTACCACCATACTCAGCTGAATTTTTCTAGTTTTTTGCAGAGATGGGGTCTCGCTCTTGCTCATGGTGGTCTCAAACTCCTGACTTCAGGCAATCCTCCCACCTCAGCTTCCCAAAGTGCTGGGATTACAGGCGTGAGCCACCACGCACCTGGCCTCTTCTTATACCTTTAATCAAGATAACGAATGTATCTATCACTCCTAAGTTTCCTTGCATCCTTGTGTAAGCTCTCCCTAGAGACCCACCCCACTCCAATCCACAGGCAACCACCAATCTTTCTGTCACTACAGATTAGTTTGCATTTCCTAGAACTTTACCTAAATGGAATCATACCATATGGACTCTTTTTTGCCTGAATTCTTTCACACAGCATACTTATTCTGAGATTCATCCATGTTGGTACATGCATCTTTAGTTCATTTTTATTTAATGCTGTATAATATTCCACTGTATGGACACACCTCAATTTGTAACTAACAAGAAATATTGAGGACAAGCACTTTTGAGTATGCTCTGAGTAATATAAGAATATTCGAACATCATTCTAAACCACGTTCAAGTAATGTCCTAAGCAGATCTTATAAAAAGGAATAAAGTAGATGCAAAGGAGAAAATCATATTAAATCTCAATTTAAAATCCTAAAATTGGCAGAGTAATTCCTAACTGCAATTTGTGACTATACTGAGGGTTAGTAAAAAAAGAAGGTCATGCAATCTATCATCAAGTTCAACTAAGTGAATAGTATAACCTGCTGAACATTCCCCACAAAGAGATAAAACCCTTCTTACAGAAGCAAAATTAAGCAAGTACACAAAGAGACCCTCTGAGACAAGGGTCAGCAAGCTTCTTCTGTAAAGGGCCAGAGAGTAAATATTTCAGGCTTTGCAGAACATATCTCTGCCACAACTACTCAATTCTACCTTTCCTGTAGTCCTGAAACAGCCAGGGACCATGTGTAAATGGTCATGGGTGTGATCCAAGAAAACCTCATTTACCAAAACAGGTAGCTGAATTTGGCCCTGGGCCATAGTTTGCCCACTCCTCCTCAAAAATAACGCCATATGAGAATATGTAAGAATCACAGGCCGGGCGCGGTGGCTCACGCCTGTAATCCTAGCACTCTGGGAGGCCGAGGCGGGTGGATCGCTCGAGGTCAGGAGTTCGAGACCAGCCTGAGCAAGAGTGAGACCCCGTCTCTACTAAAAATAGAAAGAAATTATATGGACAACTAAAATATATATATACAAAAAATTAGCCGGGCATGGTGGCGCATGCCTGTAGTCCCAGCTACTCGGGAGGCTGAGGCAGTAGGATCGCTTAAGCCCAGGAGTTTGAGGTTTCTGTGAGCTAGACTGACGCCACGGCACTCACTCTAGCCCGGGCAACAGAGTGAGACTCTGTCTCAAAAAAAAAAAAAAAAAAAAAAAAAAAAAAAGAATCACATAGAAAGTTGCAGGGTTATGGTTTCCACATGTTACAGTGGAAAGTTCCCTTCAGTTTGTTGCAAGCACTGGTTATAAGTGCTGACTCTTCCACTGGGGGATTATTATCTCAAGTTCCTTAACCTTTGGTCTTGTTTCCTCATCTGTGAAATGGGAATAATCTCTTCAATCTATCTCAAACAGTCACTGTGAGGAACAAACATAAGGTAGGCGAAAGTGCTTTGTAAATTATAAACATGCTGCAAACTGTAAATTTCAATTAAAATATAAATCATTCACCATAAATTGCTCCTGAAATACTAAGCACTTCTCTCTCCTCCCAAGCCCAATATTACATGCCTACATGCCATTCTTCAGCAAAAATGACAGCATTTATCAAAGCTTTGGCAAACTCTATTTCCAAATGTAGCTGTATCAATGAAGATCATTCCATGTAAATGGATGCAGAAACTAGGTCATCCATCTCTAGTCTTTTTCAAAACAATATTCTTACTTTGCCCACTCAGGGTGATTTGCTAGAGTTTCATTAATCAGATTACTTGTGACTTCAATCATGTGTACACTCTCTTGATGTACCTGTATTACAAATAAAGAGAGAAAAGAATCTCAGTAAAAAATAAACTCAACATTTTCCTACTGTATTATTGGAACAATGCTTTTAGAATCAAATAATCATATGATTTAGCTTTAATTCATTTAGAAACATGCACCAAAATGTTGCTATACATAATATCCTACAATACACACTGTAGGAAACACAAAGTACATGACAGCTCCCTGTCTTCAAAAAGCTCAACAATTTACTTCAGGAAAAAAATACATAATTAGATATGTACATATACTTAACACATATAAACATAAATATATTTAGCTCACATACATATCTATGTGAATATACTATATATTTGTGTATCCATATAAACAATACCAGCACTACATGAGCTAACAGAATTATAATGCAGTACAAGACATACAGGCAAATAAGCAACTGAGTAAGGTTTCTGAGTTAAAAAAAAAAAAAAGCCAACTGAAACTGCACCTCTGAATGTACCTTACCCAATAACCAAAACAACAAGGGAGATAAAAAAGAAACCAACCAGTTAAAAAATTTTTTTTTACCCAGGACACCTAAACAAGAAATGAAGCATAATTTGATACAATTTATAACACAGCAATTAGGCAAAGAAACAAAACATTCTGGAGCACAATAAAGAGGCATAGCAGTTAAAACTGGCCCCTACACCCAGAAGCCATACAGGCAAGCTGACAAATTCTTTAGATTCACATGTAACATGAGAAAAGAAACCATATTCTTATCCTTTTCTGGGAAAGGAAAGAAACCATAGTGGAGGAAAAGAGACTAAATCAGAAGAAAGAGATCAACAGTCCTCCACCACCCCTCTTCTATCTCTCTCCCTCTCCGTAGTATAAGTTCTAGAGTACACAAGGAATTGAGGGAAACAACAGAAAGACTGAGGGCATTTTCCCCTGGGGATGGGTATGACCTTACCAAGTGGCAAAAATCCCTAGGGCAAGTCACATACAAAACCCAGAACAGAACGGCATCTAGGTATCCTAACAAAGACAGACAGAACCACTTAAGCCTACTTCCAATTGTAACTGGACCCAGAAAAGCAAGGAGAACACAAAAAACAAAATGTAGCTTGAAGGGGAAAATAAACTGATTTCAAAAACAATGGAGAGAAAATCAACTCAAATACAACCCCTGAAAAAAAAGCTAGATTTAATAAGGCCCCACAAGTTCTAGTGAGGAATTTGGCTTTCATTTTGAGGGATATGGGAAACCATGGAGGACTTTAAGCTTAGAGGTGACATAATCTTAAATTTTTAAAGTAAAGTAAATTTGGGTGCTGTGTTAAGAACAGACTAAATGAGGCAAAGGGTGGAGATCAGATAGGAGGGTACTATACTACAATAATTCAAGACAGAATGGGGATAGCGCTCAGTAGGTGGGACAGGGGGCAAGGGGAAACTTCACCTTCCACCCATGCCCCAAGAAAGAATATAGGTAATTCTGTTTAGAGGCAATAAATGGTTGCTAGGGAGGATGCACAGATACTTGAGGGAATGAATGGATGGGGGGAAACAGACTGACTTGTAAATTAACCTGAGAGTTATTGTTTAAAATGATTTGGGCCAGGTCTGGTTTCATTCTTCATTTTCTTTCCTGTAATATACTAACAGGGAAGGGAAGGGAAGTCCACTATTCTTGTGATCGGTCCATCTGGTTGTGCAGATAGAGGGAAAATCCCTTCCAAGGGCCTGTTGATCTCTAAAGGCCTTTAATTCAAAATACCAAGGAATCATATTTTCATATCCATGATTTCTTATAAGCGTCACAATTCCGTGAAAACAACATACCAAAATCTGGGATGTAGAATTCAGCAGAGTTCAGATAAAATAAAGATTAATGCAATATAAAAGAAAAAAGAAAAAAAAGGCCAGGAGCAACGGCTCTTCCCTATAATTCCAGCGCTTTGGAATTATAGGGAAGGAGGCAGGAGGCAGGAGGATCACTTGAGTCCAAGAGTTCAAGACCAGCCTGAGCAACATAGCAAAATCAATCTCTACCAAAAAAAAATTTTTAATTAGCCAGGTGTAGCAGCACCTGTACTCCCAGCTACTAAAGAGGCTGAGGCAGGAGGATCACTTGAGCCCAGGAGTTTGAGGCTACAGTGAGCTATAATCATATCGTTGCACTCCAGCCTGGGGGGCAGAGCAAGACCCTGCCTCAAAAAAAAAAACCCCACAAAAAACCACACTAGTCAATAATAGATATCACCACAGACATAAAATTTTAGCTTCACTTTGGAGAATTTTCTTTGAGATGACAGGGGCGAGAGGAAATGTAAGCCGGAAGGACCTGGGAAGCAAGAAATGAAGACCCTATGGTATGTTAGCAGAAGGACCAATGAGACAGGAAGGGAAGTATCTAATCAAGAAATTCTCATCTAGTGAACAGGGTACTAACTGGATTAGGAGTCATGAGACCAGATCATAATTCTTCTACTGAAAAAACAAAAAAGCCACTTGTTCTTCGGTATCTCCTTTTTTTTATCTGCATTTACCCCTGAGGATTTTGATGATAAAATAAAAATCTATGTAAAAGAGATTTGAAAATAAAATATACTACGCAAATTCATAGCAAAATTAGCAACATATAAATCATAAATACTTCAGCTGTTAAACATATTTATAAGCCAAGTAACATGCTTCATGCTGCTTTTGCAATCTTCTTATCCATACTACCATTCTAACAATTAAAAGTATTAATGAGAATAGTAATTGTTGTACTCTACCTTTGCAGTCAGGAGTAGGGCTAAAAGAAGGGTTCCTATCACTAACAAAAATATGATGAAAATGCTAATTATTTTATCTAACATCTTCTCCAACCAGATGATCATCTGCACAAAAATGAGAAAGATAATTATTTATCTTTAAAGAACTTACTAAAAACATACATATATTCAAATATCATGAAGACAAAATAGGATATTTAGCAATGCAAACTATGCATAGTGATTAAAGCAAAAAAAGCTGTAAGCAACTTCAGAAATTTAACTAACAGTATTAATTACTGCTGCTGTTATTATTGTCATGTGTAAGACAAGGCAGTTAATTTGAACATATTCTGTATCTATGTTTAAATTCACATACTGTGGTATCATTTCAAGTTATAATTTATAACCTGGTAAATATTCTAAACAAAATAATGACAACTCATTAGCTGACATAAAATCACATAAAGTTGTACTGTCAATTAGCAAAGAGAGATGACATTAGCAAAAGTATGACCCTTTCAATACAGGTATGCCCTAAAATATACAGATAAAATAGGAATAAGTTAAAATAAGAATTACATGCAAAATATTTTTTCCCTTTGATATCATGAGGGTTATGAAAGCAGTAATAATAAAAATCTAATGTTAAGGCAATGATAAACAGTGAATTTGGGATAACAGTTACCCTGAGGGAGCAAGGGGCTTGGGAGGTGGATGGACACTCAGGAAGGGGCACAAAACAGGCTTCAGTCTGTACATGGTATCATCAAGCTGGGGGGGATACAAACAGGGGTTCTCTACGTCTTTTTATATATGAAATATTTCATAATAAAATGCTTTGTAAAATCTGACATTCTACTTGAAGTTTCTATCCTTTTCAAAACATAAGCCTTATGACATAATTAAAATTACATGATATAAATTAAAAATAATCAATGTAGTAACTGCTCCTTAATCAATAATTAAAATTCCACTATCCCTAAATGATATTTGACATTCTATCTTGGCTATAACTTTCCTCATCTTTCACAATCACAAATAATCCTTCATTTTAAGGAATTTGTTTTCAGAATATATAATTCTGACAGATTTCCAAAATTTGTGTCATGCAAAGCTACCATCTAACATTTCAAAACTACATTTACTTAGATTAATGCCTTGCACCCCTCAATCCCAACACGAGCTACAGCATTGCTAAATAAATTATTCTTAATTTAAGTCTGAATCATTGTCTCCAAACAGTGAATTAAACATTCAAAAGTAAACAATGTTGGTTAAAAACATGACTTCTAAAACATTTTCTACTCAAGGCTTCTAAGCTTGTGCCCAGTCTTATCTATCTTTCATGAAGGACACTGTCACTAAAAGATCAATGTTATCATGAACTCAAAGATAAAAAGTTAATTATTAATCTTGACAGTAACAGCTTCAAACAGAAGAGTTAATTTTCAGTTGCATGCAACCAAAGCATCAAAGACAACGTAGAGATTAAAAAAAGAAAGAAGTTTCTAAGATATGGAAGGTCAGATGTCATATTTTGAAGGTAAATTCTAAAATCAATGAAGCTGAAAAGCTTCACAATCAGGAAACAACTGAATACCTAGTTCTTGAGACAGCTTCCCAAGGACAGGGCTAACATTGTATCGTTTCTCTTTATATCTCCAAAATCTAACAGTACACAGCATGTGGTAAGCATTAGATTACAATATGTTTGAATAAGTAGACATAAATAAGATTTCATAATTAAGACCAGATTTGTATCAACAAATTATAATTTCTGAAAATAACATAGGAGCCTTTTCTTTTTTTTTTTTTTTAGAAAAAGCATATCCTGGAGTGTATCTTTAAATGTAAATGATGTTCTATTTAGAAAGTATGGATCTCTGACTTTATATCTGAGTATTTTTAACATGGAAAACATAGACTATTCAGAAGTATATCATGTACAACCGACATTATAAAATCAAACTGTCTTTTTAAGCTAAGGTAAAATTCTCCTATCATAAGCCATATACCCAAGGGTTGGAAAAAATTCACACTGAGTCATCTAAATAGAAATGTAGGACAGGCACAGTGGCTCATGTCTGTAATGCCAGCACTTTGGGAGACTGAGTCGGGAGGATTGCTTGAGACCAGGAGTTCAAGACCAGCCTGGGCAACTTAGCAAGACTCTATCTCTACAAAAAATAAAAACATTAGCCAGGCATGGTGGAGGGCAACTGTAGTCCAAGCTATGGAAGGCTGAGGCAGGAGAATTGCTTGAGCCCAGGAGTTCACGGTTACAGAGAGCTATGATCATTCCACGTACTCCAGCCTTGGTTGACAGAGACCTTGTCTCTAAAACTAAAATTAAAAAATGAAGTATCATTCCACTACTGAGTTTCTCTTCGGTTTCATTATTCTGGGCCTATAGGTTTTTGTTTTGCTTTAGGGTTTTTCTGTGAGTTTTTTGAGACAGGGTCTTGCTCTGTTGCCTGGGCTGGAGTGCAGTGGAGTCCCAGCTCACTGCTACTTCAAACTCTTGGGCTCAAACAATCTGCCTGCCTCAGCCTCCCGAGTATGTTTTGCTTTGTTTTTTAACCAAATTCTAGTTGAGTTTTGGTGCAAATAATCACTACTAAGAAATAAAACAACTAAGCTGTAAGAAATAGAGAGGCTACATTTCATTTAACCATAAGATACGTGCTTTCTCACCCTCTCTTCTTTTCTTGGTTTCCTAATTCACTTCACTTAAACTTTTTACCTGCAAAAATTATTCAATGCTGCAATTTTCTGACCTTAGATGTAATGTAATAAAATAAGCCCTCAACTTATTTATGTGCTTTCCTGGAACACACACACTCAGAATTTCAAGGACTCACTCGAACGTTACAGCAATGTTTATCTATGCTGCACAGAACATCAAAGAAAAAGAAAAAAAGTTACTTGATCTCCTAGAAATGTTTTAAAACTAATTCCACTATTTGGCTAGGAATTAGGCTCATAAATTAGGTAATCTAACTCAGTCCACTAAAGGTTAAATCAAATTGAACCTAATGAATTTAACTCTCCTTTCTCCCATCTCTTGAAGACAATTTAATTTCAATATACACAAATTTTGGAAACACACAAAACCACCAGCTTTGATCAAAATAAGAAAAAGTGTTGGGTGTGATGGCTTGTGCCTCTACATCCAGCTACTCAGGAGGCTGAGGTGAGAGGATCCCTTAAGCCCAGGAGTTTGAGGCTGAAGCAAGCTATGGTTGCACCACTGCATTCCAGCCTGGGTGACAAAGTGAGACCCCATCTCTAAAATTAAATAAATAAAAAGAAAATGAGACTTATGTTTACACATCATTTGTCAAGGATTGAACTCATTTACCCATAACTAGTTTTATAGGAAATGGAACTATATAGAACCATGCATGTTAGGGTTCTTAATCCAAAATTTAAAACTTTAGACATTGTCATAAATCTCCCCTTTCTTCCATTTCAAGAGAAAAAAATGAAATCCTAATCTTTATGTTCAAAAGTCTCATTTTGACCTCTCGAGAAGTACATTTTTCTTAAGGCCTGCTATAATTTTTCCACTGAAAACTTTTTAGAGTCTTATATTTAAACACAATACATATAAATGATGTCATCTCTTGCTATCAGTCCTAGGGATTCACTGAAATTAATTTAAAGACACTATATGTGGGCTATATGTCAAAGGTACAACATTCCTAATATATCTATATTATATTAGCCTTTATTGAAGTTATTAAAAGCATACCTATTGTAATTTGTGCCAATCATGTGAAACATTTACCAAAGACACAACCTCATACCTTGGGAAACACACAAAATTAGATGTCATAGGCCATGACTACAATTTGTTTTAAGTTAAAAATGGAATTCTCTAATCCTAATTACAAGAAAAGACAATATATAAAATTACCAGCCAAGGGAATCATACAAATATTTCACAGATTTGGCTTTTTAAAAAATTCCAGTGTCATTTATAGAAAAAGTAGCAAATAAAGAGCTCTCTTGCCTTTACACTAACTATTGCCTGGTATGTTTTCACACATCAAAGGAGACTAGAGTACCTGGCTGAATGTTATAGAGCTGAAAAGGAATGGAAATCACTTACAAGGGACAACAGGTCTACCACACAGAATTTCTTACATAACTTGAGCAAGCAGATAGCATCCATAGCCTAAACTGCCTTTGCTGAGTTTTTAGCAAATTATATTGTGACAGAATTAATGCTTCACGACCTTCCATAGCTTATAATTAGAGGTTTGAAAACAAAAACTTTGTTTGACATATGGACAGAAACAGAGTGAGAAAGTGATACGGGGGAGTGTTACAGAATTCAATAGTAAAAACCAACATTCAGGTATTCATTTACCTTCTTATTTAGCCAGTGCCAGAGCTTGAGGATAGGGGGTAAGGTGAGAAAGAGAAGATAAGAACAGTGGAATATCATTAGAGAATGCAATAACAGTATGAAAAGAAAAGAAAGGAAAAGTCACTAAGAGCATGAGAAGGAAATTGTTCCAGACAAAGGAAAAACTAGGGGGAAAAAACTGTAACACATCAACCAGGTTTTAAAATCAAGAGAATGTAGTATTCCTTTAAGATATACAATGATTGAAATGATAACCACAGCTTTGTGGGGAATCCAACCAATAAAAATACATAAAATAACCTGAATGCTTGTAGGCTTAGAACCTCTGTGCCTCTGCCTTGCTCCGTCTCCCTGCTCTTCTCGCCGTGTCTGCCTAATCAACTGCTCGTGCTTCAAAATTTGCTCCTGCATCGTTTCCTCTGCAAAATCTTCCCCTTCCCGCCGCCTTATCAACAGTCATTTCTTGCTCAATACTACCACTGTATCCTGGACACACCTTTCCAACCCAAATTATAACAACAGCTAACACTTATATAGAGCTTATTGTGTACTGATCTAGAGATTTTACAGATATTAACTCATTTAGCCCTCGTGACTATTCTATGAGGTAGGTGGTATTATGCCCATTTTGTTGATAAAGAAACCAAGGCACAGAAAGGTTAAGAAACTTGTCCAAGGTCACATGGCAAGTAAGTAGCAGAACTAAGAAACCAGAGTATAGACTCAGAGGCCATGCTCTTTAACCACTAAGCTTCTGAATCTGAATACCACCTCAGAATTTTTATGAATTGCTGTCAGCTTCTATCTGAATTTCCGTGATTCATCTGTTTTTCCCAGCACAGTCTCTGACACATTGGAGTTACTCCAAAAATATTCACTAAACTGGAGCCACTACTTTGTTATATAATTTTAGGCAAGTCACTTAACCTCTCTGTATTTCAATTTGGTCCTGATAAAATGAGGGAGTTGAATTAGGTGTTCCATAAGATCCTTTTCTCCCATTTTTAAGAGAAAATAAACAGTTACATAAGTTATCCACCCTATCCTTACGTAAACCATAAATTCTAAACTTCAGAATTTTATCATAGAATTAGATATTAAATGTGTTAACAGTTACAATACAAACACCAAACCATGAAACATACAAACTCCATCAAGACAGCCCAAGCTCTTAAAATTCAATACCTTGCTATCAACTTTTAACAAGAATTTTCCAAGCCCGACAATTGGCCAAGGTGCGAGAGCACTCTGCCGCTCCTTCAGGAAGCTCTCCATTACCCCCCACCACACGCGGTAGCGTTTCTCCAGGAAGTCCACAACTCCAAAGTGAATGATGAGTTTTTTGAGTATCCAGACTATAAAGAAGATAAAAAATACATATATAAACAAAAGAGAGATTAGAAAGTCATAACATGAAAAGGTTCCTTAATTTCACATGACCTTTCTAAAACATCAAAGCCAGTATTAACATAAAGATCGGTGCTTAAAAAAAAGGGGGAGGGGGAGCTCAAGGTATACCAAACAGATAGAACTGGGCCAAATAACTTTTCACACAATCCCCGCCTGTCCGTATATTATCTTCTCATGAAGTTGGAATCCCTGAAGGAGTCAGGGATTATTTTACAGCCCATATAAACATAAGATACTCTTATCATAAAGATTTCAGTGACTACAATCTTGGCCCGTCACACCGTCCCCCCTCCTGAGTAAAGGATATGAACCCTGACATTTCCTAATCCCCTTGGCTTTTATAGCTGCTTTTGCCAAATTTTTCTCTTTTCCTTGGATGTTTGTTATTTAGTGACTAGAAAAGTATAAAGTATTCCACACACATCACAATTTTATACCACTGCAGGGTAACGTTTTCACTTTTGTTCCTATTTCCCCATTTGATGCTGCTCTGGACATCTGAACAGATGTCAGCGTTCAGTAGAGAAGCAAGCTGAGCATAAGCAAGGCTGCTACAAATGGCCCAAGCCTGTGCACTGCACAGCTTCAGTGGGGACCATTCACAGACCATAAAAGGAATGTCTCCCCCTGGAGTTGAGCAGTGCAGTGGCCCTTGAAGCAGGGGTTAAGCACCCTATTAAAGGCCAACCAAGAAGGTGATAGGAACAGAAGGAAATGTTACTGATCTGTGTGGCTTGCCTTGAAGTTTGGACCCAGAATAATTGATCCCAACCACTGTAACTTCCTTAACTCAAGGGGTCTGGGTTCTGAGCCTTGCCCTTATATCCTAAAAGTTCACAGTTTACTATTTTGAACCATAAGCTCAGTGTTACACATCAGTTCAACAATTCCTTCATTAACATTTTCAAATCCCTAGAAAGGCCCTAGAAAAGCTCTTACGGTTTGCAGAATAAGTCTACGGTAATTATGGGCTATAGAAAAGCTTTTGGAGGCCACCCTGTTCACAACCTCCTCTCCCAAGGCCATGTCAAATTCCTATGATAATCAGGTGGTTAACATATAAGAAATGTAACTACTGCTAACAAACTTTAGGGAAAGAGGGGTTGCAACAGCACCTGACATGTGATTTGCCAGCATAAAGAAATCACTTGGCAAAACAAAAAAAGTACAGAACGATCTAGAAGAGCAATTTAAACTATAGTTCACTAGCATGTCTATGAATTCCTTCACAGAGAGCATGGCCATGGTAAGTACTCTGTGACTTGCTTAATTACAACCGTATCCTGTTCCAACTGCCTTACAAAAGTTACTTGAGGACACACGAAGCAGATACAAACTTCAACCATTTACACTGTATGTTCTCTGAGGACAGGCACTATACCATGCTCTAGTCATAAGAAATGTTTAAATAATCATTAACTGTCTAATTAACTACCCAATTTAATGAAACAAATAAATGGTGAAAACTAATGATCTAGAAGGTAAATGGGCCAATAAGTTTAGATTTTAGACCAGAGTAGAGAACAGGTTTCCAAAAATGAGATTATGCTTTAATCAATAGTGTAAAACCTTGACACAAGAAATGAGAACCAAATTTAGGAGGTACCTGGATGGCAGAATCCAGAGCATCCACTGTGGCGTTAATAAATTTGGCACAGAATATGATTATAGTAAGGAGAAAGCCCAAATAATCAAGAAAGTATCAAAAAATGCTTCTACAGTGCACCTGAGTCAGAAATAACTCTTTCTTACTCTTTCCAATCTTAGAAGAAAGCTTTAGAGAGAATCAAAACAACAAGAGTTGGGCCTTAAATTACCACGGTACCAAGGTATAAAGACCTGATTTAATGATTTATGGAAAACCATATGATCCATTTTGACATAACACATATAATATACATACATGTAATTCAGTTTTTCTGCCCAAAGAAAACCCAAGATTTTGCATACGTTTATTTCTCAAAGAATACACTTCCTTTGAATTAAAGAGGCAATTTAAAATGTGCTTCCCTAAGAGCAACTCTAAAAATTCAATCATAAACCCCAAAGCCCAGATGGTTGTTAACACTACTCTTGTCCACAAAATTATGGATGACTGAACAGTCAAATCCCTATGTGGAGCTATAAATGTCAAATACCACATCAAATCATAAGAGGCTAAATACATTTTTGAGCTTAGAAGTAAAATACTGGCAGGGCACAGTGGCTCATGCCTATAATCCTAGCACTCTGGGAGGCTGAGGCAGGAGGAATGCTTGAGCTCAGGAGTTCAAGACCAGGTTGAGCAACAGCAAGACCCCGATCTCTACCAAAAACAGAAAATATTAGCCAGGTGTGGTGGTGTGCACCTGTAGAGCCAGTCACTCAAGTAGGCTAAGGCAGGAGGATCGCTTGGAACCCAGGAGTTTGAGGCTGCAGTGAGCTATGATGACCCCACTGCACTTTAGCCGGGGTGACACAAGATTCTGCCTCAAAAAAAAAAAAAAAAAAAAAAAGGTAAAATATTAAAGAAGTATTAAAGTAATAAATTCCAAAAATTATGTTTGTTCATTATTTAAATGCAAATAAAAGACTGCTCTATTGATAAATATAGAAACATCTCAAATATTAAAATATGACAGCAAAATAAGAAAAAAAGTCTTCAAAGATGAGACAAGATCGTAATTAACCAGATAATGACCTGCAACAGGCACTGGCAGCAACTGCACAATCCACAGGTTCAGCCAGATCTGGACAAAGACGATGGCCCAAACGAGAGACACGAAGTAGATATCACTAGTTTTCTTCTTTCTAAGAAACGTTCCGACTTCAGGCCTTTTTCTGCCCAAAGTGGGTGATGGGGAGGAGGCTGAAGAAGAGGAGGACAATGTTGGAGGGGGTTCTCCCCTGTCTGTGGTTTCTGAAGAGGGAAAGGGAAAAAACCACACACAATATTAGTCCACATGAGGAAACAGTAATGCAGAGCAATTTGTCAGACTACTCTACTTTAAGGCTTCAAAATGTACTCTGATAGCATGTATGATATGATTATATCAGGTTAAAAAAGACAAAAGGATTTGTATACGTGCTTGCACATGCACTGAAAACCACACGGAGATTACAATGCTGACACTGTTTGAATCTAGAGAGATTAAGTTTGTTGGGGAGTAGGGTTAGGAGACAGACAATGGTTTGCTTTTTATATTTTACAGTGTACAAGATTTTTATAACTAGCATATACATGTCATTAAAACAAAATACATGACAAAGTAGTTGAGAATTATAATCATCCCATAAAAATTATTCAAATCATATAAAGCAACAAACACTAACATATACTAGAATTTCTATATTTAAAAATTCTACCTTTTTAGTATAACTTTAGAATTTATATATATTTCTGACACAATAAGGCTTTTCAGTGTCATTTCACCTAAAATGAAATCATCTGCTCTTATAAGAATCCAGGGCTTCTCTGAATGAGATATAAAACAAACAACGACAGACTGCTGGGATGAGGAATTTTCAAATAAAAGAAACCATATTGGATTATTTCATATAAGGCACTGTTTCCTAACAATGCAACTACTGTGTTACATTTTACAATAGGGATCTACTATTTCTATTTCCTAGTTTTAATAAGACATAGCACATACATCAGAACCCATAAAACTCTTGCAGTAATATTACACTATATGCACCGTAATGATGGAAGATCCTAAAACTTACATTTTGACTTCCATTATAAAAAACTACAAAAATATGCCATATTTCATAACATCAAGAAAAAACAGAAAACACAAGAACACCCATGATCCCAATCTCCTATTTGTCTCATGGTTTTAACACATAGTTGTATCATGTCCTACTTACTCTTTCCTATTTTCTACTTACCCTTTATCATGTTCTACTTACCCATTCTCATTTTCTCCCTTTCAGTTGAATGTCAGCTCCATCGGAGCTAAGACCTTGCCTGTCTCCATTGAATTGCTAACACATGAATAGTATCTGACATATAATAGGTGCTCACTAAATATCTGTTCAATGAATGACTTCCCTGTTATTTTATAATTTTCATAAGCAACCACATAGTAGCCCACCGAGCTATTATAACTTCCTTAATGTTTTCAATGTTAAATGTTCAGCTGTAAGTAAATTTTTACTACTGAGATTACCTAGTAAGTCAGCTTACCTCACTAGAACTAATATTCTACCCTAAGGTTTAAGACTAAAGCCCAAGCTAGTCATATCATGCTTTCGTTTGACTTTGCTCTCTCACTTTCTAATTTGGAAACATCATGTTGGTGGGTGTGACAGATATTTGGAAGGATAATGATAAGTCCATAACCAAAACATCCTCTCTCCACTTTGGAAACATGATTCAGTATGCAAGAAAAGTGTTCCTACTACTCCAAATGCCTTTCTCTTAGCTGATCCTTTCCTTCTAGACATTTCTAAAGTTGGTTCTTCAAGAAGAACTCACTATAAATATTCCCCAACTCCAAATACCTCTGGTCCTAACGGGCCTCTCAGCACAGACCAAAACGGCCTTTTACATTCCTGAGCCCTGTGAGAGTGCAGCACAACTCTAGCGCTGGTATAAATCTACCAGCGGAACCCCCCAGGAGCCTGCAACTCCAGAAAACAGGCCACACGGAACGATGAGTCCAAAACCACCAGAGGGGTCTGTTTTAGAGGAAATGGTCAATATATTAACAATCATGAGGTATGCAAATCAAACTTTTAGAGGAAGAATGCCAGAGAAATGGATGGCTGGAAGATGGAAAATAGAAGCCCCCCCACTCCAAATAAAGAGTTGGAGAAAGAGAACAAAAGAAAAAGCAACATGGATAGAGCAAAATAAAACAATAGAGGAGAACTGACAGGTGTGGAAGAAAGAAATGGAAAATAAGAAACCAAGATAAGGAAAGCATAAAGTTGGGGAGATGTGAGAAAGATGAATGGGGACTGAGAAAAGGAAAACAATATGAAAGGAAAGTGAGGAAAAAACAACAAAAGAAAACAAGATGGGCATTAAAAGAAAAGGAAAGAATGAAGAACCAAGATAAGAAGCTTAAGAAGGTAAATAATTAAATATAAAAAAAGTAATATCTGAGAACAAACATGAGAGAGAAAAAGGTATAAAAATAGGAGTCAGAGAGAAAAATGAAGGACAAGAGTAAATAGCATTCTGTGATGCCAGTGGCCTTCTCAATTCTATATTCTATTTATATTCATTTTCCAGAATAACCTTGAATGTCATTGTACCATCAGTCACCTGCAGGCTGAGTCGAGGGCTGGTCTTCACTGCTTGATTCATACCCTGTGATAGAGATGGCCAGGTTTGCTAGAGTAGAAGCTGCCATGGAAATAACTTGCCCTGGTAACTCTGCCCCTGTAAAATAAGTGTGCATTTTTTTAAAACTTTTTAAAGCAAATGAACAAAGCAGGAAATAACTCTTGTAAATTGAAACATAGTCCAAAGTTTTCAACAGTGATAATACAAATTGGTTATTACTGACCCACTGGACCTCGTGGTTCTTTGCCAAGGAAGAATGCTTAAGAGTCAACAGGAAAGTTTGCTTAAAATGAAGCCTCATTTGGGACCTTCATGTTGGTGGGTATGGCAGATATTGCATATATAAATCTGGGGTGTACATTTACATTTTTTAACTTTACAAGTTGGTTTTAATGAACACTTCTATTGAAAAACACCACCACGCCAAGTCTGTCTGATCACAGGGAGGCTACTTTGTATTACTAGGTCCTAGCGCAGTATGGGACAGCCCACACTTGGTGCTCTAAAAAATAGTATTCCACAAATGAACATGTAAATGTATGCTTGAACATATAAATGTACAGGTATTATGCAAAGCCAGAGAGATCTATAAAGTACACAATTCGACAAAGGCAAAATCCACCACTTGAAAATCTAAAGGAACATAATGACTATCATCTTACATGTTTCCATGTTAAGTTCTTAATATGTAGTACCAAGCTTGATCATTTGTGCTAGATTCAAATAAAACATTTACTGGCAAATGAGGTCTGTCTGGAAAGGTCAGCCTTTAACCTGCGATAGCACAAAAGGCAGACCAGCTCACACAACACCAAGTTCTAGCACACTTTCTTGCACACTAGAACAGATAGTTAAAGACTGTATTTCTTGGACTCCCTTGCAGCTAAGGTACTACATGGGATGCAGTTTCTGCCAAGTATTAATAGAAAGACTGTGCACGACTTCGAAGATTAAGTAACACGCTGTAATTTGGAAGCCACACAGCTCTCATGTCAAACAGTCACACAGGCATATGGTTTTTCTGCAGCAACATAACAGAAGCTCCACAGGTTCTGTTGTCTGACTGTAACTTCAAGGTAGGTGGCAGCAGCCAAGGCCTTCTGCCCAAACAGTCCTTTGGTGTCACTGAGCATTTCTCCTGATTGCATTGCTTCTGCCTGTGGTCAGATCCAAGCTTAGTTGCCTGGCTTACGCAAAAATTCTAAATGCTAACCAATAACTCTTACTATTTAAACCAGCCAGAGTGGATTCTCTTGTCCACAACTAAGAACACTAGCCATTCCAAATCATACATTCACACTCATATGTTGAGACCTGACTTTTGGTAGGCCAATACTCAGTGTGACAACATAGAATTCTGCTAAGCCAGTGAAAAGAGCCATGACACTTCAGAAAGCCAATGAAATTCTACTCCAAATTAACTCCACATACCCAACAAATGAAAGGCTGGCCATCTCCCAGAAAGAAGCAAGCCAGAGCCTGAAGCGGCTCTTTGGTAAATTCAGCCATCAGGATCAAGAGCACTCGCCTTGCTCAATTATACCCTATCCCTCCTCTAATAATGCCCCTGTCACCTGAAAAAAGTTTATCTTTAGATATGGTATCTTCAGCGTATCTCTCAATATAGGAGAAATTCAAACTCATGGTCTGGGAAGAAAGCCTAAGTTAGATACCTGGGTCAGGACCTTATTCTCCTGGCCTATGTATCTAAAGTGCTTGTGAGATGCCAGTAAGAAAGCAAGGGCTGAGAAAGACAGTGTCTTGTATGTACTCACTTACTCACTGCACTGTACTCACTGCACTGTGTGCTGGGGACAAAGATACTGACCCTGCCCCATGGAGTCTAATGAAAAAGACACATATGAATTAAACAACTACATAAATAAATGTATGTATACAAATTATGATACCTATAAAGGAAAAACCCTGAGTATTTTATGAGCTACTAACAGAAGAAATCTAACTTACTCTGAAGATCAGGAAAGGCTTCTCCTGAGAAATGAAAATGGAGTTGATATATCAAGAATGAGAAGGAATTAACCAAAGGAATGTAAAAAATAACATGCTGGGCAGAAGGAAGCGAGAAGGCAGACTGCGTGAAGAACTCAGCACTTTAAAAGATAGTGAAAGAAGGTCAGTGTGTCTGGAACACAGACAGCTAGTAAGAAACTGGCATCGAATAAACAAGGCTGGAAAGGCAAGCCGCTCGATGCAGGTCACAGACGACCATATTAAGGACTTCAGTCTTTATCCTAAAAGGAATAGAAAAGCACTGAAGAGTTTTAAATAGGATAGTAATCTTTTTTTAACTCAAATTTTATTAAGATAAATGCAGATTCATATGCAGTTGTAAGAAATAATTCTGTGTACCCTTAACCCAGTTTCCTCCAATGGTAACATTTGCAAAATTGTAGTACAGTATCAGGAAATGGGCACAGATACAAGATACAGAAGTTTCATCACCGCAAGGATCCCTCATGTAGACCTTTTATAACCACATTCACCTGCCTCTCACCCTTCCCTGCTGTGCAAATAAATGATCAGTTTTGAGACATGAAAAGATCACTCTTGTTTGTCTGGAGATCAGACTAAAGGGGACCAAGAGTGAGTACAAGGACATAAGTAACTGCAGTACTACAGGCAAGACACGACAGCATGGTCTACTGCAGTAACAGGGGAGATGGAGAAAAGTGGCTGGATTTAAGAGACACAGAGGAGTCACACTAGACCACACTTGGTGATGTACTGACAAATGGAAACAAAGAGAAGAAGGCATCCAAGTTTCCAGATTATGAATAGATAGATAACATGTAGAGGAACAGGATGAAGATCACGGACATTTATTTATTTATTTATTTATTTTGGAGACCGGATAGCACTTAGCTTCACAGAAGCAAGCCCAGGAGAAAACTCTTAGGCCCCACTCAAAAGCAAAGTTTGGGTACACCTAATAGCCTGGCACAGCAGAAAAGGGGAAAGAAAAAACCTTCAATATTCAACACTAGGATGTTATGAATAAATGAATGAATAAATAAATAAAGTCTTCTTTCTTATATAAGATTAAAAACTAAGCAGGAGGCCCTGAATTACTAAACTGACCTCTTCACAATTTAATTAAGTGGTGACTCACCTTTGAGACACTGTGAAGTTAAGTCCCTTGAGAGTTTTTAAATAACTCCATAATAACAAGACCATTGCACAGCTCCTCAAATATGGACTTTCAGTTCAGCTGCATTTTAACTTACATTTCTAAATGCCTACTAAGCATTCGTTTGCCAAATAGGTGACTAGGCTACACACTGAGACAAGAGACTAAGACCCTGTCCTCAAGTTCAGTCTAAAACTTAACCAGCTATATTTCAGTATGTTAAGAGCTAATATAAAAGCAAGCATAGAATGTTTGGGGAGCACAGATAGAAACCAAATCCATGCTTAGAAATCTGGGAAGGGTTTCCCAAGGAACTATCTGACAAAAATGTTATAAGATGCCATCCTTTAAATCCATTTAAAAAGTTAGCCAGATAAAGAAAACAGAAGTCTATCCTGGGGAGGAACGTCCAAAGACACTGGTGTCTTAGAAGGTAGGGGTAGAAAAGTGTTCCAGGAAGACAAAAAAGCAGATGTAAAGACACAAAGGCAAGAAAAAGCAGAGTGTCTTCTTCAAAGAACTCTAAGTTCAATGAGGCCAGAACAGAGGGAACAATGAGAAGAGTAGAGAGGAACAAGTATGCAGACAAAGAAGGACCCGAGAATGGAAGGTCTCATTTTACCAGGCACAATTCAGTGACCGGAAGCACAAATGAAGAAGGAAGACTGCCCAGGTCCAAATCCCAGGTCCATTCCTTACTTCTTGGATGACCATGGGCAAGTTACTTAACATCTAGATGCCTGTCTTTTCATGTTTAAAATGAAGCTTATATAAATTCTATCTCATGTGAGAATAAAGTGAAACAATACATACAAAAAAATGCTTAGGTATATAGGAAGCACTTAAATGTTAGCTACATCAATCCTCTATATCAATCTATGAGCTTCGATAGTATAAACTATAAGCACAAGCCACTAACACTGCTATAGTATTTCTCTGTACCTCTCATGCCCTTTCGACTTTGTGTTACAACCATTTCCCTAAATCATATCCCCCTTAGTAGACATTTTTAGATCTCCCCACAGAGCTAAGAAAAATATCTTACATAGAGAGTAGGCACTGAAAGACTTGAGAAAAAGCTAAAACCAATAAATTGAGTCTTCAAAATTGTGGGGTAAAAACTAACTCTCCAACTTGCTGATGTCCCTAAAATGTGTAGTAGATATTCAATAAATCTTAGCTGCATGGACAAAAACTATGCAGCATCATTCTAGTTAATACATAAATGATTCAGCAAATTTCTAGAGTGCCTTAAACTTCACAAAAGCATGAAAGGAACAACACACAGAGAAAATCAACAAAGAGCATTTGAAAACTATAGATACAAGATTTGGCAACTGCTCTTATCAAACAGATATGCTTTTTAATGACTTCTGTCTTTGGGATATTCTTCAATTCAGCACTTCAAAAACCTCAAGAGTCCAGGCAGGGAGATGACAAACTGAATAAAAGAATGCCAGGACTGGGAATCCTGGCAAAGTCCTGGTATTAGATAAAAAGCCACAGCTAAAGATAGGCATATAAACAAGGGCACATAACCTTGGGACTCAAGTACTAAAAAAGAAAGGAAAGAGCATCCAAGGTTTCAAGTATCAAAAAAGATACCCAAGACCAGGGCCAGTATTAAGTGGAGGCCCAAACAACAAGGGATCTACTAAGTCCACACAAGCAGGTCACTGACATTAGCAGCCTAGCACCAGGGGACAGAAACTCAGAGTCTGGCACATAAGAAACGGATCACAAGGTCAGATGATATCTGTTCATACCACTAACTCAACAATGAGCTGACTAACTTTTTAAATAATCATAGGTAAATATATTTTGAAACCAGTCTAAATAAGGAGATACTTCTTGATCTACTTCATTCTTTTACACAGGGACAGCAGCAGTTGCCAGAAATACAACCAAATATGCTTACTGGAAGGAGACACTACATACCAAGTAAAACCTCCCCAGCTTGCAAAGCTCCCTTTGAAGAAGGCTTCTGTTTCCACTAGTAACGTGGAAAATGCATCTCCCTCTTGTTGGCTTCTAGTATCACTTCACAAAAGCCTGGATAGGGAAGAAGTTTCTCTAGGCCTGTTTAACCAACAGTATCAGAATTGGAGAGTGGAAGACGAGCAGTAAAAGATTTAGTTTGCTCCTTTTCTATTTCCAGTTTGGGCTTAACTGGACCAAACTTGTTCATTCGTATTGCATGCTCTCTCAAAACAACAAAGGCAACTACCAGGTCTTCCCTGCAAAGATATTTATGGTCATTTATAAACAATTACCAATATCAGGAGGAACAGGATTCAGCTGTACTTGCTGGTACTTCTCAGGTTATTTTCCAACTTAAAAATAAGTCTGATGCTTGTTTCCCTAATTTTAAAAGAAATTTCTCATACTCAGAGAAAATACCTCTCTGAACCTGAGTTTCTTCATCTGTAAAATAAGCATAGTATCAATCTCACTAGATTGCTAAAAAATTTAAGATATTAATACCATGTTTACAGAGTCTAACAGGGCTTCACCCTCAGAAGATAACAATAACTCTAGTGTTCTTTTTTTCTTACAGGACAAGAGAACATACCTAAGCTAGATTTCAGGTGCTATGGTCTGAATGTTTGTCCTCACCAAAACTCATGTTGAAATTTAATTGTCATTGTCACAATATTAACAGGTAGGACGTTTAAGAGGTGATTAGGCCATGACGGTTCTGCCCTCACTGGTGAAATTAATGCCATTTATAAAAGGGTAAGCTCAGGCCCTTCTTGCTCTCTCTCACCTTCCACTGTGTGATGACACAGCAAGAAGGCCCTCACCAGATGCCAACACCTTGCTATCGGACTTCCAAGCCTCCAGAACTGTGAGCCAATAAATTTCTATTTATTATAAATTACCCAGTCTGTGGTATTCTGTTACAGAAGCACAAAATGGACCACAACACCAGGTTTCTACTGAGTGAGATTTCTGGGATCTAGGGGGCAGACAAGCTAGGTCCTGTAGTTGTGTTAAGTCAAGGGGGCCAACACGGAAAACTGAAGGAGCTGACAGCTACAGCTGTTAGAGGGATCAGTAGTCAATACTTTTTCAGGATGACTGGTGCTTTTCCAAAGAGCCTGATGAAGGGAAAGAACATTGGACTTACGTCAAGGACCTAGGTTTAAATCTTAGCTCCACCAGTCACAAATGTGACCGTGGTCAAGCCAGTTAACCTCTGGAATCAAATGTCTTCATCTGCAAAATGGAGATACCATCTATTTTACAAAGTTTTATTTGTTTGGGTTTTGTTTTGTTTGTTTGTGGATTTAAAAAGATAGCACACGTAAAAGCACTTACGTGTTCTTGGCCCATGATAGGCACTTAAACATTTTTTCCCCTACGTTATCTTGAGCTTCCAGGAAATACCATGTCAGAGCTCCCCAGGTCTAAGAGAAAACCACTGAGTAAGTCCCCTGGGTTCAGAAGAAACTGCTGAAACATATTCAGCAATGATCTCCAAGAAGAGTTTTCTAGGTCTAGAACCAAACAAACTCATGCTTTGAATTCTTATGAAATCAAGAATAAGTCTTATGACTTATTCTGTGAGTCTAGTGAACGACAGATCATAAAAGCTTCTACAGCACAAAAGATTCAAAGCTCAGAAGACACAGAGAAGGATACTCACACAAGTGACTGGAATACAAGAGCAAGGCCTACACCAGGACAGTGGAAATGACAGAGAAGGAATCAACACATACATTGCCAGGGTAGTATACTGAAGCATGCCTGTACCTAACTTTCATCATAGTGACATCTACAGGAGGAAACTGAGTAAATATAAGAGAAGGCATGTCCCACTATGAACCAGATGGTTTGAGTTGACTCTTAAAAAAAGAAACAAGGTTCTAGGGGCAAGAGGAAAACAAAATTCAGAAATTTAGAAAAAACATTTAAAAGACTTATTTTAGGATGAGGATTATTAAGACTAGAAGTCCAGAAAAGGCTTCTAGATCAAGAATAACCTATTCTGAAGCAGGTTGAATAGGAAATGAAACAACAAGGGAAAAAAACCAACATTTCCAAATCTGCTTTCAACATTTATTCTGTGTCCCTGTGATTTCCTTCCTTGTAATAGTGTGGAATACAAATATCAGTAATCTAGCTTGCATATCAACACAGCACTATTCTGAATTTACAGCTGATACTCGACCATGGCCTTCTTTTTCCCCATGCTCAAAACTTGGCCTTAGAATTCTTGTCCTCACAGTTTTCTAGGCTGTCATCACCAGATGACTAGAATGTACACCTTAGAGGAAACCCAACCGAAACTCCGGGTTTAGACCTGCATTATTCATATACTTGTAATAAGGTACTTACTTAGTCCTTCACAAAAAGTCAAAAGAGAAAACCATCCTGGGGTGAGGTTGGTAAAGGGTAAGCAGAGCTGTCTGAATCACTTACCATTAGGGGAAAGGAAAAAAAAAAAAAGAGATAAAGCTAACAAGAGAAATAAGTGGAAACCACCAAGCTTTCTATAGCAGTTGCCAAAACAGGAAATTTACTTCCACTGGTCTGATACATAACCACAGACTCGAACAGATTATGACCAGGAAGACAGGCTGAACAAAGAAAACTTAGCAAAATATAAATAAAATCTTCTCAATTTTCTACTGTCAGATATGTAATTAAGGTTTGTTTCAAGTATTTTGAAATTCTAAACATATCTATGAATAAAGAGATAGCTCACAATAGTCAGACATTACTCATTTACCAAATAAAAAGCAATTTAATTTTTTAAAAAAACTTTTATAAGGTAGCCGTACAAAATACACCAGAGTGCCACAATAGCCTCATGATTAGAGTAAAATGAAGATGTTAAAAATATTGTAGAGGTACATACGTTGACATAGAAAGGTGCTCATGACATAAGTTTAAAATGTGGGTTATAAAAGAGAATATGCACTATGAGCCAGTTTGTGTTTTAAAAAGTCTAAAGGCATAAAAACCATTAGTTAATATTTTGGTATAACTTGTGGGCATGTGCGATTTTGAGTGATTTTTAGTTTCTTCCTTTTTTCTCTCTGTATTTCCTAACTTTACTGTAAAAAAAACTGATATTATTTGAGAAATTATTTCTTTTCTGGGCTTTGGTTTTTTGTTTTGTTTGGTTTTGTTTTTTTGAGGTAGGGTCTTGTCCCTCACCCCGGCTAGAATGCTGTGGCATTATCATAGCTCACTGCAACCTCCAGGGCTCAAGCGATCCTCCTGCTTCAGCCTCCCAAGTAGCTGGGACTACAGGCAATGCACCACCACACACAGCTAATTTTTCTATTTTTTGTAGAGACAGGGGTCTCATTCTTGCTCAGGCTGGTCTTGAACTCCTGACCTCAAGCAATCCTCCCACCTCAGCCTGCCAAACTGTTAGGATCATAGGCATGAACCACCATGCCCAACCTAAGTTTTTTCTTTTAAAAACCTACTGCAATTAGTAATTTTTTCTTTTAGTGTATGTACAGCCATCAGAAAGAAGAAAGGAGCAAAGCACTGGGCACTGTACAAGCTGTGTGTTCAGATTTACCTCTCTAGCAACAGCTGCTTCCACTCGGCTGGGTAACTGGAAGATCCAGCCTGATAACCTGAAGACCCCTGCTGTATCTTTACACCCTCCCCACTTACAACTCATCAACCTGTACCTTTAGCAAACTATTTCTCCATATAGGCCACCTGCAGCCAGGCTATATCAAAAATCTTTAAAAGTGCATGGTGTATTCAACATTGTACTGGAAGTTCCAGCCAGAGCAATCAGGCAAGAAAAATAAACTATAGGCATCCAAATCACAGAGAAGTAAAAAACTATCTCTGCTGCAGATGACATGACCTTTTATGTACAAAATCCTAATGAATCCACCAAAAAACTATTGAAGCTAATAAACAAATCCAGCAGGATACAAGATCAACACACAAAAATATCAGTTGTATTTCTATACGCTAGCAATAAACCACCCAAAAAGAAAATTAATAAAACAATTCCATTTACAATAGCATTAAAAAGAGTAAAGAACAAATTAAATCAGCGAGGTATAAGACTTATACACTAAAAAGTACAAAACACTGCTGAAGGAAATTAAAGAGCAACTAAATAAATGGAAATGCATCCCATGCTCATGAAAAAGAAACTTTTGGGGTGGGGGAGGGGGTTTATATTATAAAGATGGCAATACACCCCAAAGTGATCTATAGAGTCAATGGAATCCCTATCAAAATCCCAATAGCCTTTTTTGGAAAAATAAAAAAGCTGATTGTAAAATTCACGTGGAAATGCAAGGGACCCCAAATAGTCAAAACAATCCTGAAAAAGATAAAAGTTGGAAAACTCACACTTCTCAATTTCAAAACTTAACTATAAACTACAGCAATCAAAACAATGTGGTATATGGCCTAAGGATAGGCATACAGATCAGTAGAATAGAATAGAAAGTCCAGAAATAAACCCATATATCTATGGCCAATTGATTTTTGACAAGGGTGCCAAGATCATTCAATGGAAAAAGGAAAGTCTCTTCAACAAATGGTGCTGAGGGAACTGCATATCCACATGCAAAGGGGTGGGGAACCTGCAGTCTCAAGGCCACATATGGCTTTCTGGATCCTTGAGTATGGCCTTTTGACTGAATCCAAAGTTTACAGAACAAATCCTTTTAATAAACAAATGGCCAATAAGGACATGAAATGATGCTCAACACCATCAGTTGCTAGGGAAATGCAAATCAAAACCACAACAAGATACCACTTTATGCCCACTAGATTGGCCATTAACAAAAAATGGAAAACAACAGGTGTTGGCAAGGATACAGGGAAAATGAAATCTTCCTACATAGCTGGTAGGAATGTAAAATGGTATAGCTGCTGTGACAAACAGTCTGGCAGTTCCTCAAAATGTTAAACGCAGAATTACCAGATGAGCCACCCAGTAATTCCACTCCTAGGTAAATATCCAAAAGAATTGAAAACGGGTATTTAAACAAATACTTGTACATGAATATTCATAGCAGCACTATTCACAATAGTCAAAAGGTGCAAATAACCCAAACATCCATCAACTGATGATCAGATAAACAAAATGTGGTATATTCTTACAATGGAATATTATTCAGCCATAAGAAGGAATGAAGTGTTGATACATACACAGGGTTTCCTTTGGGAGTGATGAAAATGTCTTACAACTAAACAGAGGTAATGGTTGTACAACACTGTGAGTGTACTAGATGTCACTTTAAAATGGTTAATTTTATGTTATATGAATTATACCTCAATTAAAAAAATACAAAAAACAGCATGGTCTAACAACCTAAAATATTTTAAACAAATTTAGTTTCTGTTCAGAAACCACCACAGGTTTTAAAATAGATTCAAAGCTGTTTCATCACAGCATTTTTTATAAAGCTAATCTCCAAAATACTTCAAAAAGTAATATTAATAGAATGCCCTATTTCTTACCAGAAGATTCTTTTCCATTCTGTTTTTCATAGAGGGTGCCCACAGACATCAAGAAAACAATAACCAGGAATACTGGAATTCTCCATGAGCCAGCAAGGGATGCTGCAAATTATTAAGAATTAACATGTTTAGCAAAATAAAAACCTAGTACATGTTTTTAAATCACTGAGTTTTGTAGACTGACAGAACAATCTGATATATATGTTAATTACACAATTATTTCACAGGGAAAAAATTTTTTTAAAAAGCCTGAGATAGATTAAACTTCAATTCAGGGTTTCTCACAGGAAGTTCACCCCTGCTCCAATGGGTCGGTATGTGGCAGCCTACCTTTAAAGTGCTCATATCGTCTGAGGAATGGAGGCAGTTCTAGCTCATATCCAGGAGTTAAGACCATCCCAAACTCAAACCAACTATTTGACCCCAGAATAACCAGAATCGGGCATAGATCCTAAAGTCATGAAGCCTGACTTGATTTCCCAAAAATATCACTGGGTGTGAACTCTCTCAAGAAAGGACAGAATGGCCCAAAAGAGCACGGCAAAAGCTTCAATGTCTCCTCCTCAGTATATAGTGCAGAAGTGTTAACAAGTCACCAAGGAGCGGGTCCTTACGCATAACCACCAGCATTTCCCTGAGTCCATCTAGAGACTCACAGACATACCTGCCTGCCTCCCTCCTCTGCCTTTGCCAAACTCGAAATGAGTCATATGACCCAGCAGGGGATCTTGCAGATAAAATCTAGCATTCCAACTAGACAAAGCTAGAGAACAATCCTTTGACATCAGACTCTATGCAGGGGCATAACAGTTTTTTATTTTTTATAAGTAGCTCTACAAACTACTTTGAATAGGCTATCTACTGCTCTGGGTTACTGAATTTTGTTTTTAAATTAGAACTTAATGCTTCCATTGACTTAGACTTGGAGAGTCTTAACTACATGTACCATGCTGAAAAATCACTCAGCAACATGCTAGCAGCCAATCATAACAGGGAACTCCTTACTCCAAGCAGCTCTGACATGGATCATCCTTACACTGAGCAGAGATTTGTCTCTCTGAAGCTACTCACTACTCTGACACCTCCTCTCCCTCATGATTACAGAGATCTGTTTAAACCACTCTTTCAAAGGACAGCCCTTCAAACATTAGAAACAGGCTTTCGCATTTTATGTCCTCCTTGCCTTCATCTCCTCTCCACCCCTAGAGGGCCCATTCCCTCCTCTTATCCTAAGTAAACATCTTCTCTAGTTCCTTTAACTGGTTCTCAAACGTGATTTTGAGCACCTCTTATAAACCTTGACTGCTTATCTGCACTTTACCTAAGTATGACACTCAGAAATGACCATGAGAGTCCAAGTGTGCTCTACTTTTTAAGACATATTAACTTTTAAAGGACCTTTTTGAAAATGAACACGCATTAATATAATTAAAAGATACCTTTTAAAGCATATCATTTCATTAACAATTAATGAAAGATTAAAGCATAACATTTTCTAAAGATTACTTTTTAAAATTTTAAATGCAACCTACAACACTACAAAAAATTCACTTTCATTCACACAGTCAGCCTCTGCTGATCTTAAACTAGACTTTTTTTAAAAAACAAAGAACCCACCTAAATGAAAAAGCAATATAATCCAGACAGGAATTGAAACTGCTCTCAAGTAGCGTTCAGTGCTTGCATTCCACTTGAATGAAACAGTCAACACATAGCCAACTACCAACGTCCAGATCTTAAATAAATGAAATATAGACACAGCTGTAAAATATATACACATGAAAATGAACATACAATTATACAAAATTTGCAAGCATCTATATAGCAGGAGCACTCTGGACACAGCACAGATAAGATGAATGTTGGTGGTGCTAAAAGGAACACAACTAGGTTCTCCTCCTCTGTTTAGATAAATTAAGTTTTAAAATAAATAGGCATTTGAAATCTCATATAGTGATATTAAATATCTAACAAAAAATACATAGTTTTAAGATATGCTAAAGTACAAACCCATCTTAAAAATACTTAAGATATTCAATGTATAAACCACAGATTTAAGAGCCTTCACTTGGTAAGTGGGCTACAGGAAAAAAAAAAAAGAAAGAAAGAAATTAATAAAGATAAATTAAGAGCCTAACCTTGTGGAATTCCTAAAGGTTTCTTTCTCAATTAATGTTTAGAAAAGAAATGAAAAGCCAAAACAAGAAAGCTTTCCTAAAAAGGTCAGGTTAAACAATTTTACTTCAGCCTATAAAATATGCTTATTACTGCTAAAGGAATTTTTTTAAAGCCATAAAGAAGGCAGCCAGCCTAAGTGTGACTCTGCTGAAAATAATCCAGGTAACAGATGCTTAGAACCTAATCCAGAGATACCACGTTCCAGTTGAAGAAATGTGCCTGAAAAAATATTACTAGAGGAATAGCAAGACTTGGAAACAGAAGAACCAGTCCCCTCCTCATATCTCCCTAACACTAAAGCTAAATGGCTCCAGAACTTAAGAAATATCAAAAGAAACCAGCATAGCCTACACAGAAACTTGCATTTTAATACAATATTTACAAAAAACAGAAGAAATACATAATCCAGAACAAATTTGAGCACAAAAAACTTATAAGACCAAGAAGGTAAAATTCAAGTTTGATGTGAACTTGCAAAAAAAAAAAAAAAAAAAAAACCCCAAATTAAGACAAAAAGGAACTTCAAGCTATAATTCAGAGCATGAAGAAAAAAGAACTGATAAGATTACTACAATAGACAGAAAAAAACTCTCACATTATTTGGGTCATATCTATCAGTAAAAATAATTTTAAGGTATTAAAAATGTTTATAGCTTCTGGCCGGGCGCGGTGGCTCATGGCTGTAATCCTAGCACTCTGGGAGGCCGAGGCGGGAGGATCATTTGAGCTCAGGAGTTCGAGACCAGCCTGAGCAAGAGCGAGACCCCGTCTCTACTAAAAATAGAAAGAAATTATATGGACAGCTAAAAATATAGAGAGAAAAATTAGCCAGGCATGGTGGCACATGCCTGTAGTCCCAGCTACTCGGGAGGCTGAGGCCGGAGAATTGCTTAAGCCCAGGAGTCTGAGGTTGCCATGAGCTAAGCTAACGCCATGGCACTCTACCCCGGGCAACAGAGTGAGACTCTGTCTCAAAAAAATAAATAAATAAAAAATAAAAAAATAAAAAATAAAATGTTTATAGCTTCTGACCTGAGAATTCAGCTTGGAAACTTTATCCTCACTAATGATAAATTCTGAAAAAATTTAAATATAAAGAAGTTCATCAGAGGGAGATTTATAATAGAATAGTGAAAAAGTGATTATCTGAAAGGTCAACAATTGGGAAATGATTAACTATGGATGATTCACACAATAAAATGTTACACAACCATTAGCATCACTTTTTAAAAAACAAAGACTATATAGCTTAAAAACTCCTAATATCATATTAGGTTAAAAGTAAAATACAAAAAGTATATACGATGTGATTACATCTACCATTTTGTGGGAGAAAAGAAAATGTACCAACAAGTCGTATTTGGATGGTAAGATTTGGTTTTCCTTTTATTTTTTTCCGTACTTTCCAAATTGCCTTTAATGAGTACTAATTCTTTTATAATAAAAAGAACATTAAAATTTTTGTCTTGAGCAATTCTATCAGATGAAATATTACAGAACTCTGAAGCCCAAAAAATACATGAGGACATGGAAAGTGAGACTACAGCTGCTTCAAAAAAGTTCAGGCTTGCAGGTTCAGACAAATTAACCCTGGGAATTCAGAGAATTTGAAATATGATTGTAGAGCTCAAACAAAATCGGAGTACAACGATAATACATTTACATGACACTATGTGCCAGGCTCTGTTCCAATGTTTTATATATATAAATTCATTTAATCCTCATAATTCCACAAAATAAGTATCATTATTATGTCCATTTTACAGATGAAAGAAACTGAGACTTCAGGGAAGTGATTGCCCGAAGTCACACAGCTAATAAATGACAGAGCCAGGATTAGAACCCAGAAATGTGGCTCCAGAGTTCACTTTCTCAACCATAAGGAGAAAAAAGTGTGGTTCTAGAAAAATAAAGATAAGCAAAAGCTGCTCCGATTTTTATAAGAGAAAATAAAAAACAGTTGATTTTGACAACTACAAATTGTTGAAATCAAAATAAAAAATGACCCTCAGTAAATGAATGGTCTGCAGTGTTGTGCCACACAGGAATAATCAGCCTCACCCTATTTTTCTTTTTTTATGTTGAGACAGAGTCTCAAGAGGTAGGTAGGACTACAGGCATGCGCCACCAAGCCCAGCTAATTTTTCTTATTTTTAGTAGAGACAGGATCTTGCTTTTGCTCAGGCTGGTCTGGAACTCCTGAGTTCAAGGGATCCTCTCACCTCAACCTCCCAGAGTGCCAGGATTAAAGGCCCAAGCCACTGCACCTGGCCCCGTCTCGTCCTATTTATCGTTAAATCAGTCACTTAGATGAAAAACTAGAGGCATGCTAATCACACTACACAAAACTGAGTAGTTAATAAAAATTGAGACAACCTATAATGACTCAGAAAGGTATCTTGAAACCAGAAGAATGGGCTAATCCAAATAAGATTAAATTTAATGGAGAGAAATGCAAAGTTCTGCTTTTAGGTTCATTCAGAACTAAACTGCAAAAGTATGGAATGGAAGGAGCATTTTTAACTACTTTCCAGTTCAGTATGAGTCAGAGTGTGGCTGGTATGAGTACTTATTTATAAAAGTACAATATCCATACCAGGAAAAGTGATTGTTTCAATGAATTTTGCACTACCAAACCACATGAACAACAAAATTCAGTCTGGGAAAGGCAGTGAAAATCACAACATAATGAGATATAGATATAGCTGGGGGGCAGCAAGGGAGAAATAGTTTAGCTTAGAAAAGAGAAAGAAATGTCAAGATTTGATAGCTATCTTCAAATAGTTATTAAAAAGTTCATCAAGGAGAGGCATGAGACTTAATTTTCTGTGGTTCTGAGAGCAGAATTAATACATGAGAATTAGGAAACAACACATATCGACTCAGTAACAAACTATAGTTGTCTAAAAATGAAACAAACTATCATCACGAAAAATATTTGAGCAAACATCAACCAGAGATGACAAAGTAGAAAAGTCGGCCCTTAGTAAGGTACATACTGAATTAGACTTCAGATTTTAAGTCTATAATTCTTTTAAACCAATCTCCACGAAGTCTTATCTGTACTTATAAGGAATTAATATCACTTACAGAGAGAGAGAAACTGCATACTTAAGATTTTTTTAAGAGAAATTTATGGCCCGAAGAATGTATTTTCATCTAGTAAACCTGAAACCCACAGATTATCTCATTTCAGTTTAAAATAACTACTTTTTAAATATACTCCCAATTCCACTTTTAGGAATGTTTTACAGAAGCACTGCACACTGTGCAAATATAAAAATATTCACTGCTGCTGTTTACAATATAAAAAACTGAAAACAATCTAAACGTCATTTTATAGGGGACTAGCTAAACAATGGTATCTCCAAAAATGGAATATTCAGACTTTCACAGGCATGATATCTATATTCAATGATAACAGTACAAATTTATGCATGTGTAAATTTATAATGGTGAAAATGTACTCAAAAAAAGTTTTAAAATATTATCCCTGGATGGTTGGATTTTAAGGAGTAATTTGTTTCTTTATGGTTTTTACTGAATTTTCTCCTAAGGTTATGTAATATTCTTATAAATAGAAAAAGAAATGTTTTTAACTTTAAAAAAAAAAAAAGCCTCTTTTTGGCTTATGGGTTTTTTTCCCCATATATTTTGAACTGCTTCCTCAGAAAAGATTCATGAAGTAATATTATTAGTTCAAAATGTATGGCCATTTATAAAAACACTTTAGAATTTATATTAAACCCATCATGATTATATAATTACCAATGGTTAAAAATGTTTATTAGTGCATTCTAATACAAATTCAGAGCTAAGAAAATGTGTTAGAAATATTTTCTAAAAGGCATCTAGAGGAAAAAAAGGATTTGTACTATAGCAATATTAAAAAGAAAGCTCTCTAAGTGCCAACAAGATGTCCACAGTATGACGATAAATGAGAGCAAACCACAGAATTATATGTATGTTATCCCATCTTTGTTTTAAAAAACAAAATTTAAAAATATCCTATACTTCATATGTTCACACAGGCACAGAAATAAATTTAGAAGACTATATAGTTAACAACAGTAACAGCTGTACAGTGGGAATAAAGGCAGAAAAAAGGGACAATTCACTTTTACCATATAAACTTTGGTGCTGCTTAAGTTGTTTTTTATATAGCAAGATTTTACTTGAGTCAACTTTTTAAAATTCACTAAATATTCTTTAAAATAACTTAGTGAAAATAAGGATTTATACGATCACATTTCATACATAATTTCTAGTCTAAGACCCCTTAAGAGTTTCTTATCCTTAAGCCTTTAGTAATGCAGAAGCCTGAGAGTAACAAGTCAATTTTATACATGTTTGGCCCCTGAGCAAACCTGTGTGAGTTTTCTTCCACACATAAATCAATGAGCCACAGTTATACATAAGAGGACATACTTTCCCAAATTTATATTCTTCAAAACAATGTATCTTTTTCAAAATATATCTTCCATAGTTATTTTAAAGCACCAACGTGCTAGACACCACATAGGACTGCATAAAATTTGGCAACATTTATTTAGCACTGTAAGTAAAGAGAATATACAATCACATTTTCCTTTCATCCGACATGATTATCCACATATAATTTTCTGGTTAAATAATATGAAATGCATAAAACGTTAAGTAGAAACTCTACTTTTTTTTTTTTTTTTTTGAGACAGAGACTCGCTCTGTTGCCTGGGCTAGAGTGCTGTGGCGTCAGCCTAGCTCACAGCAACCTCAAACTCCCGGGCTCAAGCAATCCTACTGCCTCAGCCTCCCGAGTAGCTGGGACTACAGGCATGCACCACCATGCCCAGCTAATTTTTTCTATATATATTTTTAGTTGGCCAGCTAATTTCTTTCTATTTTTTAGTAGAGATGGGGTCTCCCTCTTGCTCAGGCTGGTCTCGAACTCCTGAGCTCAAACGATCCACCCGCCTCGGCCTCCCAGAATGCTAGGATTATAGGAATGAGCCACCACGTCTGGCAGAAACTCTACATTTTAGACTGTGTTTTATTTATTGTCATCTGGGCATTCACTGGAAAAACAACTTGGCTTGTTTCTGCTGCACATTTTTGCAGTACAGTTTCCTAAGCCTTTTTCAGAGAGAATAAAACAACAGACTCCGTCTCAAGTTATGGAGCCACAGCCCTAATCACAGCCCCAATCAGTAACTGCGTCACGTACTTCATTATCCTTTAAAACAGTTTAATTCTAATTTGAAAACTGTTCTCTTCATCATATGGCAACTTAGAGTCAAGAACTTTTATAATCAAAATCTTTAAAAAAGTAATAAGGATTGGAAACTTTCCTCTTCACTGTTGCCAGGCAAGCAGAAACAAAACTAGAAACCAGTTCAGAAGTGGAATGCAGTCAGTAGCGAATGGCTGACTAATGTGCACTTCCAAAGAGCCTCCTGTGATCTGTAAAACAGACATCAAGGAATCTTAGAAATCATCCAAACCAACCCCTCACTTCACACAACTTGGGCTGGGTGGCCCAGAGTATGGCCCTGGTCTGTCCAAGGTCACAAAAGAAGTTACCAGCAGATGTGAGTTTAGAACTTAAGGTCTTTCGATTCTTCAGCCACTATTCTTTCCACCCCATGCTTTGTTATAATATTAGATGGAAACAATGGGATCAGAGACCATGGAGAAAACAAATCTGCTGCACAAATTGTAAATAGTCTTCAAATTTTTTTTTAAACAATCTAAACTAATAGGGAGAGGAAGATCAGAACACTTTCAGTAGAGAAAGATGGGGGAGCAGGGCAGGCCATTAGCTTTTCAGATTTGTCTTGCACAACTCTATGCCACAGGGAGACGCCAAGGCCTGAGTCACATGTGAGCTTGTGCAACAGATGATTTTTCTTAAGTGTTCTGAAGTCACTAAGTCAGTGCAATATTCTACTATATTTTAAATCGTTGGAAAAGAATTACTCATACCATAATTGATTAGTCTTTCACTCATAAGCAGGATGGAGTGTTAGAAAGACAATGAAGTAATCCAAAAGTGAGGTGAAGAGGAACTGAACTAGAAGGATAAACTGGCGACAAAGAAAAACACAAATAATGAGGATACTACAAAGGAAAACTGGACAGGACCTGGGAAAACTACACAGATATAAGGATAAGAGAGAGGAAAGAACAGAGAGGACTAAAGTTTCTAGATGACTTGGTTCCAGGGATCTTTGGGGGAACATTTGTGGTTAGTCTAATCCTGATATTCTTCTGTTTTTTCCTAGTAACTAGAATCAATTTACATTTAAAAAAAAAAAAAAAACTAAACACAATGTATTGGGAAAAACTTTTTAAAATTCTTATTGAAAGTTAGCCACTATGAAGAGTTTTGATGACAGCAGGACTTCACCTGCTAGGTCTACTGAATGTCATTTCCTAACAGAATGAACAAATTAATCTCTAAATTAGTTTTCCTATATATGAAATCCCACCCACCTACCTCACAGGATTATTGTGAGACCAAAACAACATCCATGAAAGATCCTAACCCAGTGCCTGGCTAAGGGCAGATGCTCGAAAGTAGGATCTTAAATGTGTGAATTATGAGTTCATCAAAATGTGAATTGGCACCTTGGGAGGCTGAGGCTGGAGGATCACTTGAAGCCACAAATACGAGACCAGTCTGGGCAATGGTGAGACCCTGTCTCTACAAAAAATAAAAAAATTAGCTGGGCATGGTGGCACACGCCTGTAGTCCCAGCAACTCTGGAGGCTGAGGCTAGAGGATCACTTGAGCCCAGTAGTTGAAGGTTGCAGTGAGCTATGATTGCGACACTGTACTCCAGGGCAGGCAACCTAGTGAGACTCTGTCTCAAAAAAAAAAAAAAAAAAAAAAAAGAAAAAAAATTTTTGGATTGACTTAAATGTAACTTTTCTCTCTGCCTCTCTCATCTTTATCACTCTTCAGCAATGGCTCATATGTACAAGTTGTCTAGAGAGCATAAAGATCACTGTTCTATAACAGGCAGCCCTTCCTGGGCTCAAAAAACCAAACTGCTGTGAACTATGAGATAGAAAAGTTACAGAGTGAGCCCCCTTCCCGGTCACATGACCTGCTTTCATATCATGTCTGGCCTTAATCAGCACTTTTGCCTGAGAACGGAGGACTTCCTATCTCTACTTCCCAGGTACACCTCACCCTCAACCAACAAAGCAGACCCAGTCCTAAGTGCTGTAAAATACAACTCCAAGCCCTGTTTCTCTCAAATTCAGATCCACCTGGATGCTCTAGTCTTTCAGATTTAGCCCTTCTACCACTCCCCACTAACTTCAAATTAACTCATACTGTCTCTTTTATAATGGGTTTGTTGGGTTTTTTTTTTTAAACCCTCTCTCCTCTATTGCTCCCAACACTTTAGCCAAACAGTTGAGTTTCAAGTCTTTTTAAATTTATTAATTGGCTTGCCCTTTCTCCCCCCAGTCTAATCAGTCTTGGCCCTTACCTCTCTTCCACTTATCCACAACCCACACAAGTAAACCACAAAGAGGGTTTATCTTTGGTAAAAAGAAATTCAAATATTCATAGGTGGTAGGCCTTTCTTTTCTAATTTCCTACAATTTGAAGGATATGCTACTTGGGCAGTATCAACAGTCAAAAATGTCAGCAGAATCTACAAATGTGTCTGACAAGACTGAATTTCTTGAGGATAAGATCAAGTTTATATTTCTTAACAGCACATAGCGTTCTGCCTTCTATAAAAAAGGCATTCAGGCCAGGCGTGGTGGCTCATGCCTATAATCCTAGCACTCTGGGAGGCCGAGGCGCGAGGATTGCTCGAGCTCAGGAGTTCGAGACCAGCCTGAGCAAGAGCGAGACCCCCCACCCCCCCGCCCCCGTCGCTACTAAAAAAAAAAAAAAATAGAAAGAAATTAACCGGACAACTAAAAATACATAGAAAAAATTAGCCGGGCATGGTGGCACATGCCTGTAGTCCCAGTTACTCGAGAGGCTGAGGCAGAAGGATTGCTTGAGCCCGGGAGTTTGAGGTTGCTGTGAGCTAGGCTGACGCCACGGCACTCTAGCTTGGGCAACAGAGTGAGACTCTGTCTCAAAAAAAAAAAAAAAAAAAAGCATTCAACTAACCGAATTGTGAAACGACAAGGTAAAGGACAAAGAGCACTGAACTGGGCCTGCATAAACGTGAAACACAGATTCGTTCATGAGATATGTGACTTTGGGACAATCACATTCTCTGGGCATGTGGCCCATAACTGGTGGGTAATGAATATTTATCTGTGTGTCTGTCATTCCCATTAGAATATGCTCATATAGGATTATATGCACCTTCAAGAGGGGGCCTGCATCTTACTCCTTTTTTAAGTCCCTCACGAAGCCCAGTACCTAACACATGCTCAATCAACTTTTAACTTGAACCGAGGAGTAGTACTGACAGAACAAGAGAAAACAGTTCTGGGATCAGTCATCACTGCACCAATAACCTCTGGCTTGAGAGATAAGGGGAATTATGTCGCAACTTGAAACAATGAACTTTATTTCACTAACAAAAGTGGTGAATCAAATTATTTTTAAATGGTATTATTACTCAACTAACATTCTTATGCACTAAATATCCACTTGTTTTAACAGTTCCCAGTTAAATATGCCGATAATTAACTGGTCTAAAATACACTCTGAGTTAGGAATTGTGTCACTAGATTATCTTTGAAATCCCTTACAATTCTAAAGCTCCCTGATTTTCTAACAGTAAGCCCAGGGTGATGCAAGCATCACAAATCCACCTCTTCTTCGCCCAGCTGGCTGCTGTCATCCAGGCGGGAAGGAGACGTGCTGTGGAACATCAGTCCCTGCCCAACAAAAGTAGTTCCCAAGAAGTAGAGGGCGGAGAGGAAGAGGTCCAGGTGGCTCAGCGCCTTGCACAAACTATACTGAAATCACCTGAGAGGCAGTACCAGCCTGTGAAGAAAGTTTTGTTTTAGGACTTGAGAAATCTGAGTCACCCAGTGCCCTCTTTGTCCCTAATTAGCCCTAGCCTGGTAAGATGTCACCTCTCTTATCTGTAAGATGGCTACAAGTTGGGCTGGAATCTCTAAAGTCCCTTTCAGCTGACATCCAAATGTGCAGACCGCAGGGTGGTAGGGGCACCCTCTCCCTCTCAAACCAGGAGTAAAACCAAGCCCCCCTGCCAAGTTTTGGGGCTCTTCCTGCAAAGTGGAATAGTGATTCTTAATCCGGGGCCTTGTCCCCTTAAGAGAGCCTATTAGTATGGAGGCGGGCAGCAGCGAGGGCTGTTTCAAATCACACTCTTTGGAAGAGTGTGCGCCAAATCCCTCAGATGTGGGAAGGCAGGCGGAGACGGACATTCATTGCAGCACAGGTGTGGCCCTTTGGTCGCTCCCGCACGATGAGGAGGGGCTGCAGTATTGCACCTGGCACACTGGGGGTTTAGGGAAGGGTAGGGGGTGCCCGCCAGGACCACGGAGGGCCCGGGCTGCCGCTCACTCACCCACAGGCTGCTGAAGTAGTCCAGCCCGCGGCAGATGAGCTCACCGGCGTGCGCCAGCAGCACCTGCACGCCCAGGTAGCTGCCGAGGCAGTAGAGGCCGTAGAGGAGCGGGCCCCCGGCGCCGAGCAGCAGGAGCAGGCGGCGGCGGCGCAGCACCTGCTCGCCCAGGGCCTCGACGCCGTAATCGACGAAGCAGAGTGGCAGCACCAGCGCGGCCAGCACGATGGGCGTGTGCGCCCGGTGCAGGCGCTGCAGCCAGTGGCGGCCCAGGCGCGTTAGCGAGCTCTTGAAGGGATGCAGGAAGGTACCGCACAGCACGGCCCACAGCAGCGGCCGCAGGAAGGCCTCCAGGATGAAGTACACTAGCACGGCGGCGCCGCAGCACAGGCACACGAACAGCACGGCCCCCGTGTTGTAGAAGGCCTGCTTGATGGGCTTGTCGAAGCGCAGCGCCAGCGCCGCCGTCCGCGGGGTCTCCCCGCCGCTGCCGCCACCCGGGCCGGCCGCGCGCGGGACCCGTGGCGCCTGCCCGGGGGAGCCCCGGGGGCCGGGCGCCTCAGCAGTCCCGCCGCCGCCATCAGCCATCGTGCCCCTGCAGCCGATGCCGCCGCCGCCGCGAGGCGGTACTGGGAGCCGAGAGAGGGGCGCGGGCAGAGGGCAGCGCGGGAGGCGCTCAGCATTGTGGGAATTGTAGTTCCCCACGGGCCGCTTAGCGCTTACGGGACCTGCGGGAAACCACAACTCCCAAGGGGCACGGGGAGCACGCCTCCGCCCCGGTGCTCCTTCGCCCATTGGTCCCCCAGGGTCCAGGTAACAAGTTTCTAAGGTCTACATCTTACTGGAGGCAAAAAGAAAAAAAAAGATCCCTTCATTCATTGGTTAATGTCAACTTCTCGGGAGGCGAGATCCCAAAGACGCGGTGCATTCAGAGATACTGAAAATCCAGGCTGCACGGTAGAATCCTGTGAAGGATTGATTATAAAAGACCGATGTCCAGATTCTGGTTTACTGATTTACTTAATAAATGCTTTTAAAGTGTTTGCTCTGGTGTATTTAACAGGATTTTACATGGCGATTACCATATAGCAGATCTTGTTCTAAGTGGCTCAGTCCTATTAACTCATTTAGTCCTTAGAGCAACCCTACAAAGAGGTGTTATCATTCTCATTTTATAAACAGAAAAAGTGAGACAGAATAGTAGTTAAATACCTGGCCAAGGTCACACAGCTACTAAGTGGCAGAAGCAGGATTACAACTCAGGGAATATGGCTCCTAAGACTGTACTCTTATCTACTATACTATTTGGCCTGAGAAAGGAACTCTTGGCATTTTTGTAAGTGCTTCTCAGAGGATAGTAATGTGTGGCAGCTGCTAACAACTATCTGGCAGGTGGCAGTGTGGAAGCAGTCTAACCTCTTGAAAGAGTCCTAGATCAGGGAGTCTCAAACTGCCACTATTTCTTTTTTAGACTGGATGTCAGGTCAATTATGCCTCCAACCTCAATTTCCCCTCTTGTCACATGAGAATGATAATAATATTTAATAGAAGCTTTTGCCTCTGGATTATTGTGGTAAAAGGAAACTCTGGGGCAGTACAAGGTACTTCTTTTTCTCCTGTTGGAAAAGTCCTGGGATCTAAGCCTGCAACCCATAAAATACCCCAATCAGCAATTTTATTTTTAAAAAATTAAGAAAGCCTTTACTGAGCACTCAATATATGACTGCTTCAAATCCTGCAAGTTATCCCTTTCCTGTTTCAATAAGTCTTCCTATTAATGTCAACATAATTTTTATTTCTCTTCTGAAGTAGACAAGACAGGTATCGTTATCCACAGTTTTCAGATGAAGAAACTGTTGCTTACCAAGACTAGGAGCCACAGGGATTCAGTAAATGAAGTAAAGGAAAAAGTAATTCATTTCCATCTCATTTATAGGTTTCAGGTCTCAGTTTTTCAGGTGGTCTTCAGAGTTTGACTCTGTAATATTCGCTTCAGCTGTTCCTACATTTTGCTTTGCTTCTTAACTACTTTGATTAGGCTTTCTGGAATTAAGATTACAAATTATAGTCATTTTGCTTTCAGTGTCCATTTTACACTGACTCACGTTCTCATTTATATAATAACAAGGCCTCAGCCTCCCTCCCAAAAAGTGCTCAGTCATTTCTACAGAGGTCCCAAAAGGATTACCTCACAGATGTCCAGAGAAATGAGGCCACCGCCAATCACCCTGCTACCCACAGAGCTCACTGAGTTGAGTGTCCACCATAAGCTTGCCAGTGCTTGCGTCATTATCCCCAGATCCGGAATACTCCCAAATGAGTATTTTTAATAATAAAAAAATAGAGGTTGCAAGATGTGCTGGAAAGGACACACACTTTTAAATTAGACAGACTTGAATTGTAATCTTGGCTCTGCCGGTTTCCGGCTGTATACCCATGGATAAATTAACTTCCTGAGCATGTTTCCTCATTTGTACAAGAGTGATATCTACATTGCAGGGCAGTTGTGAGGATTATAAGTAGTATATGTAAATAACTAGTATGGCACCTGGCCACGGAGTAGTCATTACTTCCCTTCCTATGGACCCCTTTATATACAGCACCTAGCTGCCCTGAACAGAACCCAACCACAATGGTTATTTTACAATAGAAATTCAAACAGTGCCTATTGGAAGAGTTATAACAAGGTGTTTGATTATAATTACTGTAAGCCAGGGCTGGCAATCGCAAGGCATATGAGTTATTACCTTCCTTTGCTGAGTCCGTGGCAGACATTATTAATCAACCACTGAGTTCTTTCTCACTGAAGCCTAGACACAGCCTCAAAAATCTTTCTCAGCAAAACATTCTAGGGACCCACAACCAACTGTACAAAGTAGGCATGCAAGGTAAAACTTAATTGCCTTCCTTACTGTCACTAACAATGGAGTGTCTGCTGTGAGATAAAATTGGCAGACTGAAAGTGGAGACAGTTGATTAAGAAAAAAAGAGTTTGGGAAGGTAAGGTTAGTATGTACACGAGAAACTACTGAGAGATTTGTTTTTAAATCTCAGTGGCTGAAGGATAAATGGTGCAATCAAGTCTGATACCATCAGGCCCTGCCTACTCCCCGTTGTCCCTCCTCTTCCCATGGCTGGACACGTGACCCCCACTTATAGTGCAGGTCCTGACAGGTCACTGTGCCGAGGGTGGCCTTTCCTGTCCTTCTGGTCCATGCCATCCAGCTGCAGTTAACCTTCCATACCATGCTTCACAGTGACAACAAAGATAATTGACCAGGTAGTGAAGAGATTATCAAATTGATTCAACCCAGTTGAGACTTATGTATCCAGGAGAGGGCCAGATGAATAAAATGCAGTGTAGAGATACATAAATTTTTTTTAAGTCTGTAACCAAGGCAGCTTCTCCTTCCCTTCCTAGGGTGGGAGAAAGATTGGGAGGGAGGATGGGCATTGCAAGCTGAACTTTGTGATTAACAATTGTGTGCTAAAAGCCATCATTCTCTGTCCAGAAAGTCGCTGGCCTTAAGCATCCTTTGCTGATGGTTCCTCATTTTCACAGGAGTGATTTATATTTTATCTGGAATAGATGAATTTTGAGAGATAGGGGTCGGGGTTTGGGATTCTTACCCCATTGCTTCCTTGGCTCTGAGTAGAGGTCACCCAATGGCATAAACAAGCAGCCTTCTCCTGCAGACCTGAGCAAGACTGAAAGAGGGTGGATGCATTTCAAACTGCCCAGATTACTTCCTCTTTATTGGTAAAATATCAAGTCCTGCTTGTTTGAATCCTAAGTGTTGCATGTCTGTACACTCTTTACACCACACTGATGTGACTGCAGCCTCTAACTGGTCTCTCTTCCCACCCTCTTGCTCCACTCTAGTCAGTTCTCTACATTGCAGCCAGTGTGGTCTTTCTAAAATGTAAGCTGGTCCCTCCCAAGCATCCTTACCCACGTGGTAAGGTCTAAATTCTGCACTACGATTTGCATGGTCCTCTGTGATGGCGCCTTGGCTTACCCTTCCTCACCTCTCTCCACTCCTCACCTTGTCCTTTATCCTCCAGCCTTGGGATGTAAGGAATAATGGCTCCCAAAGATATCCAAGTCCTAATTCCTGGAAGCTGTGATGTATGTTACCTTACATGCCAAAAGGCACTTTGCAGATGTAATTAAGTTAAGGATCTGAGATGGGAAGATTATCCTGGATTATATGGCTGAGCCCTAAATATAATCCCAAATATCTTTATCAGAGGGAGGGAAGGAGATTAGACTAAAGAAGAGAAGGCTATCTGACCACAGAGGCAGAGATTGGAGTGAGGAGGCCACAGGCTAAGGACTTTGGTCAGCTACCAGAAGCTGCAAGAGGCAAGGAATGGATTCTCTCCCCTGGAACCTCCAGTAGGAATCAGCCCTGCCAACACCTTGATTTTATGGCTGTAAGATTCAGTTCAGACTTCTGGCCTCCAGAACTATAAGAGAATACATTTCTGTTAAGCCACTGAATTTGCGGCGATTTGATGCAGGAGCAATAGGAAACTAATACAAGCCTTGTCAAATGACAGTGAGGTTCCAGAACATGTCCTACTGGTCTTTCTTCTGAGGTTGTTCTCCCCTTTCTTGAAGATTCTTCTGCACACCCTTTGCCTAGAGTATTTCTAACTGTTTGTGTTAGTCAGTTCAGGCTGCTATCACAGATTACCACAGACTGAGTAGTTTAAACAACAGAAATTGATGTCTCATATTACAGTTCTAGAGGCTTGGAAGCCCAAGATTGTGGTGCCAGCATCGTTGGGTGCCGGTGAGGGCGCTCCTCCTGGTTCAAAGATGGCCAACTGCCCGTTGTCTCCTCACATGGCAGAGAGTAGAGAAGACGTGAATTCTCTTCTGTCTCTTCTTTTTTTTTTTTTTTTTTTTTTGAGACAGAGTCTCGCTTTGTTGCCCGGGCTAGAGTGAGTGCCGTGGCGTCAGCCTAGCTCACAGCAACCTCAAACTCCTGGACTTAAGCGATCCTACTGCCTCAGCCTCCCGAGTAGCTGGGACTACAGGCATGCGCCACCATGCCCGGCTAATTTTTTGTATATATATATATTTTAGTTGTCCATATAATTTTTCTATTTTTAGTAGAGACGGGGTCTCACTCTTGCTCAGGCTGGTCTCGAACTCCTGACCTCGAGCGATCCACCCGCCTCGGCCTCCCAGAGTGCTAGGATTACAGGCGTGAGCCACCGCGCCCGGCCTCTTCTGTCTCTTCTTATCAGGACACTAATCTCATTCATGAGGGCTCTACCCTCATGACATAATTACCTCCCCAAAGCCCAATCTCCAAATGCCACCGTATTGGAGATTAGGGTTCCAACATAGAAATTTTGGGGGACAAAAACATTCAGTCCACAGTACCCTTCCTTAAGGTTCAACTTTAGTATCACTGCCTGCTTTCCTGCTTGCTCCAGGCTGGGTGAGGACCCCACTCTGGGTGTGTATCACCCCTGAGCTTTACATTATCACTCCATTCCCCACAGGTATTGTCATGGTCTTTATGGGTCTGGCTCCCCAAGTAGGCTCTGAGCCCCTCAGGGGCAGAACTCAAGACTTGTTCTTCCTAGAGAACTCTATGGGTAGTGTCTAAGCACATATGTGTCCTCAATAAATATTTATCGTTCAACGAATGAATGAGTAGTTAAAGCTTCTTGACCTCCTGGATGCAAATGACTTTCACATCTGCTCCAGTTCAGCAGTCTCTTCTTACAGCTTATCACCTGATCTTTGCACCTGGGACTGAGCCCTAAGAAATCTCCAAGTCCAGCGCCAGTCTGGGTCAGGTCAGATAACTGGGCTACCCACTGAGGATACTGCAAAATAAATAACACAGGGAACAAGTAGAATACTAAACAAGGACAAAATATTTGGGTTTTTTTTTTTTTTTTGGTGAAGATTAGAGCCTCTAGTGCAGAATGTGACAATGCCTGATTCTCTCTTAACATGCCATTCCTCGATATTCTCAAGCTGGCAGCTCAGCCACTACATTTTGTCATTTCTATACCTCCCTGATGATTCATTCGGCTCCACAACTAAACTCTAACTATTCTTAACATATAATATGATTTAGTTGCCAATAAGGCTCATAACTGAAATTCTTAGAGCTCGCTAGCTATGTGCAATTAACCAACTGCTAACTCTTGAAATGGGATTATAGACCCCCACTTACTACTTAACAAGGTATTAAACTGAAGCTATAAATGCAAACTGAAGCTATACACGCAAGTTTATTTTACAAATTGTTTCTCTACAGGGATTTTTACCTGACTACAACAAAATGATTTTCCTCTTTGTCAGACAAGACAGACTATCATCTTCTCTAAGGTCTATGGATTCAGGGAGAATTGAGGGAGACTTTACTAATGAAAGGATTTAAAACAAAGAAACAGAAAAAACAAAAAGGCACCAGGCCAAAGCGATAAGGAATTATAAACTAACTTTAATTACATCAACAGGAAGAATTTCAAACTATGTTGAGAATTTGTATTTTAAAGTTTAAATCTAGTTAATATATTCTGATTGTAACATAATCATCAAAAGATAAAAGTATAATGGCAAATGGACAGAACAATTATTTAGGTAGCATCTAAGAATACTGCTGTAATAACTTTATGTAAATAGAAATCCATGTCTTTATTAGTAATGTATCACACATCTTAGAGTAAAAATTCACATAGGACAGGCCTATAAATGTACATAAGTCTTGAAATCAATCACAATTGAACATTAGATACACAATTATTATAAAATAAATATAACCCATCAATGTCTATTTAAAGGCATAGTTTTTACAAAATAGTATTTTGTAGACAGTCTCAAAAAAGTATATTAATACTCCTGGAGCCAGATTGTTCCAGTATATCAGCACATCTGTGGGAATAAGGCATGTGGAGAAGCTGCATTCACTCTTCCAGTGGCCAGGGCCTTCTATGTGATGAAACGGAAAGGATTCTAGTGACCTGGGTGAATGCCACACCCACCACAGCACCCCGTAACCCTAGAGAATCGATTACACTCCAGAAGAATCAAACTGAATAGCTGTTAGCCTAATAGCAAATATCTAGGGGAAAACTGAAAGCATTAATCAAGCATCAGTATATTTTAAGTCAAAAATCCCAAATAGCTTGACAATTCAGTGAAATCTTCAGCTGCCAGACATATTTAAAAATCACATTAGTCTAGCCTCTGCTTTTGTGAAAAGGAACTTATATGCAAGTCATCTACTAAATATAAAACAAAGAAGTCCAACTTGAAACTGAATAGTTATATAATTAAACAACTAAATAAGGAATCTAATTCAATATAAAATGTGTATAAGTTACATCAACATGCCAATTACTCAGCTAATACTAGTCTTGGTTTCTTAACTAAGAGTACAGAAAAGTCAAATTGGACAATGATACTTCATATGCTCTTAACATTCATATATTGTTGAATGGAGGCAGCAAGACTTAATAAAAGATCTAGGAATCCTTTCTACGAACTAAATTACTATAAGTTCAAGGGTAGTTTTGCCTATAATATGCACCATGTTTTATCTCTTGGATTTTAAAGTATTCAGGAGATCAGAAACAGACACAACCCTGACTCTGACCTTCAAATGCTTGTGGTGTGTATATATAAGCATTTATGTATAAACACACACCATCATGTATGTACAAATATACAGATGATCCTCAACTTATGATAGGGCTACATCCTGATAAACCCATCAATCATAAATAGGAAATATCATAAATCACAATATTTTTCCATTTACAATGCATCTGGTGGGCCGCAACTCCATCGTAAGTCGAGGAATGTACTGAATGTACGTTGCTTTCGTACCATTGTGCAGTCAGAAAATCTTAAGTTGAACCATTGTAAGTCAGGGACCATCTGTGTATATAAACACACTGAGAACCCTTAGACTGTTCACTGAACATAACCAAATCTGTTTGGAAAAAAAGCACCTAAATCATATACCACAACAAAGTACACACATCTCAGCATTTGGCTTAGTGCAGTGGTTCCCAAACATTTTTCCATTATGATACATAAGATAGATGCCACATCACGTGTGTCCAAACACTCCCGTGGGTGTAACGGATTTTGATAAAACAAAAAATATCTACACAGAAATGAATTACTCTGAAACATTGAAATCCTTACCATAGAAAGCAGTTCAGCAGTAAAATTTGTTCACAATCACCATGCTTTGGTAAGACAAAACTGTTGCTTAGCAGTTTAGTACTTTACCACCACATCTTTTGCATCAGCTCCAGAAAATATATTAGAATGCAAGTGCATGGAATGCCATGATGTCATTTATTATAACAATAAATAAATGATAATTTATTTTAAAAACAAATTATTCACTAACTTCAATATTTTTACAATTGGCCAGTAGTAAGTTACTGGCAGTATCCTTTGCAACTGATCATGATACTTTGGTGTGTCCCTTGCCAGGAACAAGGGTGGAAAACCACAGTCCACAATCCAAACCCAGCCTGCTTCCTGTGTTTGTACAAAATGAAAAGACCATTCTTAGCCTGATTTTTTTTTTTTTTTTTTTTTGAGACAGAGTCTCACTCTGTTGCCCGGGCTAGAGTGCCGTGGTGTTAGCCTAGCTCACAGCAACCTCAAACTCCTAGGCTCAAGCAATCCTCCTGCCTCAGCCTCCTGAGTAGCTGGGACTACAGGCATGTGCCACCATGCCCGGCTAATTTTTTCTATATATTTTTAGTTTTCCAGCTAATTTCTTTCTATTTTTAGTAGAGACGGGGTCTCGCTCTTGCTCAGGCTGGTCTCCAACTCCTGAGCTCAAAGGATCCAACCGCCTCGGCCTCCCAGAGTGCCAGGATTACAGGGATGAGCCACTACTCCTGGCCAAGTCTTTGCATTTTTAAATGGCTTAAAAAAAAAAAATCTAAAGGAGAATATTTGTAACACATGAAAATTATATGAAGTTCAAATTTCAGTGTCGACTAAGTTTTATTGGAACCCAGGTATGCTCATTCGTGTATGTATTATCTACAGCAGAGCCAAACAGTGGAAACAGAGATTGAAAAGCCTACAGTATTTACCATCTGGCCCCTTATGGAGAAAGTCTGCCGAACCCTGTGCGAGAGCTAAGAATGACACACAACCTCAGTGGTTACATGTCTTAGGCACAAAGTCCTGAATGTAGACAGTAAACTTAGTTACTGAAGTAGTAGAAAATACCATCTGGGACGGAAATCCATTCCTGCCTTGTCCTAACTTTCTGATTTCTTTAATGACAAAAGCCAACTTAAGGTAATTAAATATGACTTCTGCATTTTGTGAAATCATGTTTATAAATTCACCTTGAAGACTGCAGTGGAACAACAAAAGGGCATTGGGCTCCAAGTTAGACCTAGGTTTTAGGTAATTTGCTTTTAAATTGTTAAATTGGGATGTGGTGGCTCACCCTGTAACGCCAGCTACTCAGGAGGCAGAGGCAGGAGGATCTCTTGAGGCCAGAAGTTCAATACCAGCCTGGGGAACACAGCAAAACCCCCATCTCAATAAATAAATAAATTGTTAAAAATGTATTTAACAATACATTTTTTTCAAGCTTTCCAATCTTTGTGTTATTTTTTAAGAACCTATTAAAAACACTAAAATGACTGGTAAAATAAAGACTCAAAATGTTTTTAAGCAGAGTAGAATATAGATATAGAGTAAATGTGCTCCTTTCCCAAATGTAACTATAAAAAGTTCTCTGATTAATTATAAATTACTAAAGGGGAAAAAAGGCACCTAGCTAATTTGAGTGTATATAGTAGATTCCATTGAATAAAAGTTTTAATGAATGTGCGTGCAGGTGCATGAGTGTGTAGGAAATCATATTACCTCCCTAGGCCTCAGCTGCCCCCTTGTAAAATAAGAGCATTGGATTAAATCATCTCCAAAGTCTTGGACAGCACTGGTAATTTATAACAAATGACTAGCCTCAGTTTTTTCATCTGTAAAATTGGATTAATAATATAATCTTCTTCCTACGGTTATTGTGAGAATTAAATAAATTAATCCATGTAAAAGTGCTTAGAACAGCACTAAGTACATTTAGTCAGCATTATTATTATTATTCTATTTGGGCATTTTACAAAAACAATGGTTGAGCATCACCTCTGGGACAGATAGTATATTACAAAATGGAAATACAGAGAAAATAGAAATTGATTCTCTTATATTAGGTAAGAATGAATGAAAGTGAAGTCTACAGAGTTTTCAGCTTGTCTATGAATTGATGGTTCTCTGAGATAGTGGTCATATGCTGTTCTGCATCCCTGCTCTGCTTATTCTTATTTTATTTTTGAGACAGGGTCTCACTCTGTCACCTAGGCTAGAGTGCAGGAGGCACAATCATAGCTCAGTGAAGCCTTGAATTCCTGGGCTCAAGTGATCCTCCTACCTCAGCTTCTTGTCACTGGAATTACAAGCATGAGCCACCATTCCTAGCTTAATTCTTATTTCTGAATGACGATTATTGTTAAAAATGTCAAATAATGTTCACTCCAGGGCAAAACAGCACCATTACTAAGGCTCTTTCTATTTATTTTTCAAAAGACAAATTTCAATGTTGGCTAAAAGAATTGGTTATGGTTTGATCATGGGTGGAAGAATATTAAAATATTAGCCAGTCTGGTACTATACATGAAATACAAGCCTTCTGAACCAAACAAATTTACATAGAAGTGTAGTTTTATGTATTTATTCATTCCACAAACGTTTGCTGAATACCTGCTATGGAGTAGTATCTGCTATAGTGATGAGTAACAAGAAACAGTCCCTGCCTTAGGGAGATGGCAGGGGGACAAGCCAGCCATTCTAGAAGAGTATGATGAGTATCATGATGAGGAAGCCCAGTGTGCTACAGGAGCATATGGCAGGGACCTAAACCTATGTAGTCCAGGGGACTGGAGGAAGAAATATTTAAGCTGTGACCTGAAAGATGAGCAGGAGTTCATTAAGCACAAGAGGCAGAAAATGTCTGAACACAGGGCACAAAATGAGAGGTGAGAGAAAGCAGGTCTGAAGAACTGAGAGCCCTTCAGTCTTGCTGGGACATAGCAAGTGGAGTGCCAACAGATGATAGTGGAGTTCATCAAAATGGTGTGCATTTTACCTTAATGGCAATGAGAAGTCACTGAAAGTTCTAATCATAAATATGCAAAACTGGTAATCAAAGTAGAAACAATTAGTGAAATAATCAGCCTGATTTGAAATGTATGCAGAAGGAAACACGATTCATTCTTCCCTTCTTGCTACTCACTGAAGTCTCTCTTTTGTCTTTCTCTATTTATAGCTTAAATATTATACACATAAGAGAGTGAAATATAAAAATATTTGCTTTCTTTTTTTCTAATATCTTTATTATTCTTTTCTCTTAGCACCACTCAGTGAAGCTTTCTTATTTACAACTTGAGTGCCCACATATTCATAAACGACCTCTATATCTGAGAAGATGATACAGACATGCCATGCTTAGCCCTGACCAGGGGGCTTAGTGAAGAGGCAATCGGAGTTGGAGTCAAGGACTTGACTTTAAATCCCACCCAGTTCCATCGCTCACTTGATGCCATTTAATCTCTCCCCATCTGCATTGAGGAGTATTTCTCCTACGTGCAATGTCATAGAGTATCAATGTTTTCTTTATTTTGGTTCAGTTCCAAAAGAATTTGGAAGCTCTCCCACGGGTGGAATTTCACCTCTGACATGAATCTCGAGGATGGCATCAGAAACCACAATCTCCAACGTTGTTTAATCGCAAAACCCACAAATTTGGAGCCAGCTTTAAAGCAATAGGAGCAAGCTAGAGAAGTCTAGAATGCCACAATGGAAATGCCCCAGTAGCATAACTATACCCACAGACTTCTCTCCTCTAAATGGGTTGTTAGCACAGACCTTTGGAACAAAGAAACTTGGGAGCTCCTTTGAAAAAAGGAAACACATCACATCAAGGCATTATTATGAATTATGCTGACTGCCATTTATAAGCCTGAACATTTTAAGTGGATACTCCAGGTGAATTCACTTTATGGGTCATTTTCTAATTAAAAAGAAAAAAAACCCACCTCATTTTTAAAAAATTCTACTCCAAATCTCTACAGTTTCCAAAAATTGGTTTATTATTAAAATGCCTTAAATTTTTATTAAGATGTTTCATCTGTTATAATATATATTTAGTCATACTTAATGTATGCTGACTCTGACAATAGAATTAGCTATAGCCACAGATGAATATCTTAGTTTATAAAATACAATATTCGAAGAGTTCAAATTCTAATTGCTAAGAATTCCCATATTTTTAATCATTAACACAATTTTACTTGCATAGGAACACTCACAGTTCCACTTCTAACATTTCCAAACAGCAATAAAAAATGTTTTCTCATAGCTACTCACTAATTGAGAAGAGATTTCAAGTAAATATGAACCATTTTCATACCATTGTAATCTTCCCCATTCTTCCCCTGGGCTGTGTAAATATCCAAAAGCACTTACGCTTTATTCACATTTCAAAGTTCTTCTGCCCAAAAGGCTGACTGCGAACTTGTGACATTCAGTGAAGTTCTCTCTAGTAATACTCCATTATTACTCCAAATACTCTTGTGCTGTAGTACTCAGAGTAAAGATTGTTCAAAGACAAGATTTCTACACCTAGCTCTTTCTGTCTCTCATTATGTGTTATTTGAACAAGTAGCCAAAACTACACGACGTATGGGTCGTAAGAAGGCAGCCTTCCTGTGTCTCAGATCCCATTCAGTAAGATGACAATCATAATTTTCATCAATCCAACTCAGAGATACTGTGAAGTTTAAATAAGAAAACATATTTGAAAGTGCTTAGAAAACTTTTTAGTACTTTCCAAAAAGTATGGGGTCATTATTTAACAATCCTCTTTGACTAGAAAAGAAGCTTGTTCTTTCTTCCAAAAAGCTGAAATCATATGAGGTTTTTTTAAAAAATAATTGAAGCTAAAATGATACTGGATATCCTTTAAAAATATATTTATACTAAAGATGTTCCAATCCATTTAATCTGTTGGCCTTGCAGGTGTGGTTAAGGGGTTCCCATCAATAAGTAGAAGGTCAGAGCAACAATCAGAAGCAAACAAAATGGAGAGGAGAAGGTTTGATAGGCAGCTGATGGCATAAAAATGTCTTCATACTTGTAAATACTGACAACACGCTCTGAAGCTGGAGGTGAGTCTATATCATGTCGGGTGATAGAGCCTTTAAGAAAGAAATAGAAAGGGAGAGGCAATCGAAAAAAGTACAGATTTAAAATGGAAAAACTAAAGAAAAGTCTTTAGTGTTGAATACATAAGCAGCGATTATAAAGATCTGGAATCAGCTATTAGAGTTATCATCAGAATTCTTCATAATTGCACATATAATGAAGAACATAGAAATAGCTAAGTTTATCCAAAAAGACTGATTCTCATTAACCTACACATCCCCTGTGAGAACAAGACCGTTGGTCTGGCTACTGACATCCCAGTTTTAAGACTGCTACTCAGGCAATATTGTAGGAATGCCTTCTTGTTATATCTCTAATGAATTCCACTTTATTAATACCAAATAGAAAAACTATACATTGATTTCAAACAGCAGAGACTACTAATTTTTTTACCCTCAAATTTATCTTTTATATATGGCTTATCAACTCCTGACAACACTACTGAAGTCTCTCTTTCAGATGGAAGCCCTCTTTCATTGTCTGTGGGACATAAAAAGGTAGTCTGCTCAAGCCAGAACAGAGTGGGTGTGGTATGCTGGGTGTGTGTCTGTGTGTGTCTGTGTGTCTGTCTGGCAGAGTGGGGAAGAATAGGTACAGAAAGTAGTATGATTGAGATACCAGACAAGTCTTTGGATGGGAAACTTTTTTTGACCTGGTTACAAGCAGAAAGAAGTACGTGCTTGTGTGTAAAAGATGCTTACTAAGCTGGAGCTGATTAGAAGTGCCTGATCTCTTTAAAAATCCATATGAAACTTGGGGTAGGGACACTAAGGCATATGACTTCAGTGCAAAGATCTCCTTAGGAATAGGGCTCAGAAGGGTTTTTAACATACTCTCGGCTAGGGAAGGCCTGCTCAACTTGACAGGTCTAGTGCTTGCTCCGGTATCCATGCTGGCTCCTGTTAGCACAAATAAAACTCCTTAGGTTGGCATAGGGACTTTCCTCTCAACAGATTCCACTCACCTCTCCTACCTAATCTCAGCTCATTAGACACCTCATGGGCCGCTAGACTTCATCACGCACCTCCAGGTCACGCCTGCCTTGAGGGAAATCTAATCCCATCCCCTCTTCAAGCATTAGCTCAAAGTTTTCCCCTTTAAGAGACTTTAGAGAACGGATTTGATTGTCAATAGAGAGGTGTTAGAAGGGCATTCAGGAAACAAGAAAAGCACAAGCCTGTATATGTGGTAGGAATGTGTCAGTTTTGCTACTACATAAGGTGAACAACAACAGAAGTCTTGAGAGAGCTTATCGGGTACAGCAAGACCAGATTTGGAGAGAGCTTTGAACTTTAGGCTAGTCTGTCATATATGAAAGAAGATGACCCTCTGAAAATACAGCATTTTCCAATTGATAAAGCAATTTCAAATACTTGTTTTCATTTAATCCTTATAATAATCCTATGGAGTAGGTATTATTATCATTCCCATTTTAGATATAAAGAAATGAAGTTCAGAATTTAGATAACAGGCTAAATATTATACAGCTACCAAGGGGCAGAACCAATACTCAAAATCAAATTTTTAGACTCCATATCCCATAACTTTAAATGAGTCCATTTCTCTAGGTTGAGATATAATTTATTTCCCAGGGTACTGAAAGTACTTGAACATATAGCTGCAGAGCCATTGTTGGTAGTCTGGGAAATCAGCAAATGGAAAAAGTGTCAGCAATCTGGAGGCATCCAAGTGTTTTCCCAATTGGCAACAGGCAAAACAAAGTAGATTATATAATCTCAAGACTGACCAAAGGAAATAAATCGGAGGGAAAAAACAACCAGATCAGATTAGGCAACAAACAGCTGATGAGCACATATTAATAGTAAAGAAAGATGCAATTACCAGGACACAGCATGCGTTCTCAGTACAAGTACAGCAAACCAATCTCACTTCCATTCTTTGTCACGCCTTTAGGCTGATCAACCAGAAGGAATACCCAAGACTCAGTGTAACTCGATTTTAGCAGTCTCTGAAAGGTCTCACGATATCCTTGGGTCTTTTGGGGGGAAATGCTGAAGAGCCTTGTCACCCAAAAAGAGGTCATCAATGGACCAACATCACCAGGGAGCTTGTTAGAAATGCAGACTCTCAGGCCCCACCTCAGACCTACAGACAACTGTCCAGGTAATTCCTACACACACGGACATTTAAGGAGTAATGGCTGAACAATGGGATAATTTGGTGGATCTGTGATTACCAGAATAGTCATAAAGTGGGCACTAATGAAATGTTTAGTGTCAGTCTCTGGAGAAGTCTCCAGAAGCCCTCTCCTGTTCAATATTTTTATATCTACAGCATTAAGAGTTAAGACTATTCACTGACTTTGGAGTCAGACAGATCTAGGATTAAATTTTAGTTCTTCCAGAAATTAGTTGTATAGCCTGGAGCAAGTTTCTTAATGTCTCTAAAACAAGGACAATAATACCTGTACCTTTTGAGGACACGGTGAAGAGTAAATGAGAACACGGTGAGAATTAAATAGACCCCATACCCCACATACAGCAGACATGTGATCTGTTTCACTAAGCACCTAACTCATGATACACTATCCTGTACTGTTCTACCTTTGCGTGCATATAACTTGTCCATTTGTTTGTCCATATGTATAATAAGTCCATTATAACATTGTGAAGGTAGGAGTCACATCTCCTTTTTCTTTAATGTTATCCAGAGTGCTTATCACTCTCTTGTGCACACGTGTGACTTCAATGAATAATGAACACAAGCACAGTGGTATCTGGTGTTTAATCCAGATGCTAAAATGTAAGCTTACCCTGAATGGCTGGACCCCAAGCAAACAGATAATACCAACTCAAATGCAGATCAACAATTGTTTCATCTCTGGGAACATTCACAGGGCGCTTAAATCTGCAGGTGACACGATTATTCTCAAAAACTCCTTCTTCATCTCTGGCTGGATTTCTCTGAATCTCCTTTGCCCACTGGCCTACGTTATAGAAGTGCTGTATGCGGACTCTGCCATTGTCATCATGGACACAGGCCATGACATCGTCACCACCCTAACATGAAAAATAATGAAGAAGAAAAAAGTCAAAGGTTCATCTTTTGCAAAATTTATCACCAGAAATATACATTCCATCACCTCTGTAATTTGAAATACCGCCAAAAAACATTCTTTTAAATGCCTTTACCAAGTGACCAAAGTTAGCATCACAAAAACTGACATCAAGTGCCTCCTGACATGACGTTTGGAGAAGAATAAATCACCACCTGTTTGGTATTCCTGCCCCAAACACAAACTAACCTAATTATGAGAAAACAATCAGACAAATGCAAACTGAAGGTCATTCTACAAAAAAATTAGCCTATAATCTCCAAAAGAGTCAATGTCATAAAAGATAAATAAAAAAGAAAAGGATAATAAACTATTTCAAAATAAAGAAGACTAAAGACACATGACAATTAAATGCAAATCTAGGTGTTCCTAGACAGAATCCTAGGTCATAAACTAAAAATTTCTCTAAGGGAAAGGATTTGGACAACCAGGAACATGCAAAAACAATCAGTACATTTGGTAATACCTTCATATCAATGTTAAACTTCCTGAATTTAATAAGTAAACAGCATAATAAAAGAGAACATCTTTGATTTTAGGAAATATCTGCTTAAGTATTTTGGGCTTAAGAGTCATGATTTAAACATCAAAGTTTCCAGAAAATAATAATTAAAATATAATAACAATAATTAGTAGTATTAATAATAGTGGTAGCAGTAGCAGCAGCAGTGGTGGAGAAAATAAAGCATGTGTGACAAAATGTTATCATTTGTGAAAAAGTTCTGGAACTAGGGAGTGGTGATGTTTGCACAACATTGAATGCATTAATGTCACCAAATTGTACACTTTAAAATGGTAAATTTTATGTTATGTGCCTTCTACCATAATAAAAATGTTATCATTTGGTGAATCTAGGTAAAGCATACATACACACATACACACACACACACACGAGTTTATTGTACTATATCCTTATGGTTTGTATATAGGTTTATTTTTTTTTTTTCAAAACAAGTTTAAAAAGTTAAAGGTATTCATCAATCATCAAATGTATCAAATGTACCACCTGTGCCAGATGTTGATAATAGGAGAGGCTGCCTCGGGGTAGGTGGGAAATCTTTAAACCTTCTGCCCTATTCTGCTGTGAATCTAAAAGTGCTCTAAAAAGTAAAGTCTACTTTAAAAAGTTATAATAATGTACCATTAAAAAAAAGTTAAAGGCTATGAAAAAGGGGTTCCATTTTGCCTTTCCTATGCAAAATGTTTTGAAAAACATTTAATCTGTGCTTTCTCTGGAATAATTAGGGGAAAAAAGAGACCTCTACTTACACAGGTAATATCACAGTAGATATTTCAAAGGCCTCTAGATGGCAAAATATCAAACATAAAATTTGAATTCTCCTCACCTCATTCTACCTCACTCCTCTGAGCCCTCTAATTTTAACAGCCCCCTCATGAGTGCAAATGTACTCCAGGACAGAAGTGGTCACTTTCAATGCATACCCAGCTGCTTCTCCCATTGACACTATAGCGGGAGATAAGTAATGCAGATTCATGTCTGTGTGGTCTTACCAATTGTACCCATGATCTTACTGCCTGTATTGAGACTTGATGGAGGCTCATTCTCCTGGTGACCCCTCCAAGAACAAAATCACCAGAGCGGTCACTGCTTAGACTGCTCCCCCAGTCTTTTCCTGCCACCCACCTGCAACCCATATCCAATCCACTTGCAAATCCTGTCAGTGCTACTTTCAAAACATATTCAAAATCTGAGGCCTTGTCAACCATCGTCACTACCATAACCCTGATCTGAGCCACCCACCTCTCTCACCTGCACAAGCCTCAAAATAGGCCAGGTGAAGAGAAAGGAAAGGGACCGCAGTGCTAATGAGATGACTAGTGGCTTGGGGTGGGGGGCCTAGCTAGCTTCAGGATGGGGCTGGTCTCCAGAAAGACCAAGGCATGACTGGAGGACTGGGACTTTCAACCCCACCCCCAACCTTGGATGGAAGAAGGGGGGAAGGGCTGCTGGTTGAGTAGATCACCAATGGCCAACAATTTAATCAATCACACCTACATAATGAAGCCTCCACAAAACCCCAAAAGGACAGGGTTTGGAGGAGCTTCTAGATTGCTCAACACAGGGAGGTGCCTGAAGGCTGGTGCACCCAGAAAGGGCATGGAAGCTCTGTACCCCTTCCCCCAATACATTGCCCTCTATGTCTTTTCCACCTGGCTAGTCATCTGTATCCTTTGTAATAGCCTTTATAATAAATGGGCAAATGTAAGGAAAAGGTTTCTCTGAAATAGCCTTTATAATAAATGGGCAAATGTAAGCAAAGTGTTTCTCTGAGTTCTGTGAGCCAGTCCAGCAAATTGGTTGAATGCAAGGAGGGGGTTATGGGAACCCCAGTTTATAGCCAGTTGGTCAGAAGCACAGGTCACAATCTGGGGCTTGTGACTGATGTCTGAGATGGAGGCTGTCTTGTGGAGCTGAGCCCTTAACCTGTGGGATCTAATGCTGTGTACAGGTAGACAATGTCAGAAGTGAGTTGCATTAGAACACACCCAGCTGATGTCCACTGGAGAACTTCTTGGGTTGTGGGGAAAACCAACATCTGGTCACATAAGTATTCAGTGTTGAGCGTGTAAGTAGAGAGAAGAAAGTTTATTTTTTCCTCTTACAAAGGCTCTTGTACTTCTGCCTCTGCCATGAGAAGAATATACCTTGCCAGCTGCTTGTTCTGGGATGGCTAGCAAAACACAGAGAAAACTTGAATCCAACCCATGGACTAGAGCCAAGCCCAGCTGAGCCCCACCTAAAATGAGCTGAACCCCAGTCAATCCACGTAAGGAGAAATAAATGCTTACTGTTATAAGCCATGGAGTTTTGGAGGCTCTTCTTGCATCATTACTGTGGAAATAGCTGATGAATACAGGTGCCGCAAGACACCTTGTATTCTGATAACCAACCCTTCCATTAAGCTAGCTTGATCATTTTTTAACTTGCAATCAGAGAGCGGTAACTAATACAATACAATTGTTATACTTAAAATTTAAAGTAGCACAACAAACTAAAGAGAAAAATCTGCTTTTATCATGATTTGTATCTTACCATTTTCTTGTCTGAAGAGAATCCAACTGCTACCCAGCCATCCGTGTCTGCACTCAGCTCAAATTCCACATCAGCCCCTATCATGCGATAGCTAAGAAAGTAGTCACAGGTCTCTGCATTACAGCCTGGTTTGCCATATCTAGAGGATATATCAAAAGAGACATTACTACTTATTCAAAATACATTAGGAGGGCATCTACTACAAATCAGGATGCTAAGCAATATTATTAAATAAATTAGATCTTTGCTACCTGGGATCTCGAAAACATAGTTTTACTATTCAGGAGAAACCTTGGAGAGGACTGGATCCACTTTATCTACATATGAACTGAGGTCCTCAGATAGGAAGGGGCTTGCCTAAGATTGCATAGTGAAGACAGTGTCTGCAACAGGACTTGAACCTGGGTCTTCAAGTTCCCAGTGTTCTCTACATCATAGTAGAGTTTCTTAAACGTTAGTTATTACTGAATTATTTCTAAATCCCCTTTAAAGGAAAAAGATTCTCTGAGTTAATAATTTCAATTATTTTTTCATTAAATATATATTAACTCTTTTTTGCTTATAAATTTTCATAAAATCAAACACAAATTTACAAATTAAACATAAATTAAACTAAAAAACCAGGAACACTAAAATTCGCGGCATTCATGCACCTGATGATGTGGTTTTACCAAAAGTAAATTTCTGTTTCTGTGCACATGGTATGTCTGATTGTACCATGCAGGGTCTTTTCAGTTGAGCATGGTCTTACCCCTGACTATAACATATGCTCAACTCTCCTCCACTTATATCTGTTTGAACTGCTGCAAACCCCTCATTTATACAATACACCAAAGGAATACTCTCATCTTGTATTCATTGAACATGAATGAATGCATTATTTATTTATAAAAATTTGCCTTTGTTCTACTTAGCTATTTGGTGCTAATACAATTACAAATTCAGACACTAAAACATATAGCAGTATAAGGTGGTTATCCAGATAGTGAGATTATGTATACATTTATCTTTTTAAAGAGCAGAATTATAATGAAAACACAAATTCAAATTTTCTTACAGAGGACTTGCGGATCCCTTAAGAATCGGCAAGCCCCAGTTTGAGGAACACTGTATTACAGCATTTTCAGGATGATATTGAAAAGAAAATTGTAGCAAGGAGTGGGACATCTAAGCCCACATGGAAGGTATCGAAGGAACAGGACACAAGGTGCTAAGTTTTGACTGAGGAGGGAGGCAAGAATACGCTCCTATGCTGGCACACAGCCCCTGAGCAGCCAGGAAGAGATGTAAGATCAAGGCAACACAGAACTGGGGTAAAAAGGATGAAAAGGAGCAAAGTTAAAAGAAAAGTGAATGGGCCAGAAAACAAGTCACTCTGAAGCCAGCAGGGTACTGAAATTCCTTCCCTTCCCAAAAACTTCCCCCAATCACCAGAATTATACATTGCTGACCATCATCCTCCATAATAGTATTATTATATATTTTGTTTATTCCTTAGAAATGGCCTTGTAATCCAAAGAAAGCTCAAAGCCCTTATATTCAATTTTTTTCCACCTTAGACCTTGAGCACTGAACAATAACAAAATCAGAACCTTCAGAACTTTTACCTGGGGGCAATTTGTTTTAAGAAGTAGAGTTCAAAGGGGGCTTTTACAACAAGTAGAGCTATCTAGATAGGAGGCCCACCGTACACACCACTGTTTTCGAGCCCAGCCCATTATGTCTCAATAGAATACTAATAATAATCATGTAGGGACTCACTATGCCTGAGATAACAGGCTAGTGACAATAATGAATGCTTAACGACTAGTTAGTATCCTACAGATATCAATAAGTCATGACTAGTTATTTGGAAAGGAATTGGGTACTAGACGTGCCTATCGTTGCCTAAGCACTGACATATTCTGTGTCATGTGAATCTTCTTCACATACCTGATTGATAAGGAGGAGACACCTGGCCCAGTGGTGGTACAGCCAGCAATGAAGAACCAGAGGACAGCCTAGTACATACCCTGCTGAGGTTGTGAAGGGGTACAGGCCCCTGATTAGAAGGAACTGCATGCAATTTAAATATTACCATGAGAAGTAAATCAGTTTCTCATCCTTCAAGTTATCCAACTTGCAGTTCTACCAACCTAAAGCATCCCTTAGTTTTTCCACAGTCCTCCACTTTGATTTTGGCAAATGGATCCACAGGAGGAGCAGTAGGGAAAGGGTAACCTAGGCAGCGAGAATAAAGAACGGTTAGAAAGTCCAGGAACAACTTTACCAGTGAGGATTTTTTTTATGTGTTGACTATTTTCTATCATACATATCTTGAAATGACTCAGAAAAGGACTTTAAGCCTAATCATCCCCTTCATGGGGGAAGGTATAGGGCACATACCTTTGGACCCAACTTTACATGTGAACTGAGAATAGGTGCACTCTTTTCTCATTTTACAGGTAACGATGAATCCGAGGCCCTGAGAGAGGGCATAATTCATATAAGCACTGGCTTACCACTGTTTCCTGGGAGTTTGAGAACCACAGTTTTAATACAATACACATGCTCTAAGAGAAAAAAACATTAACAATGCTACATTTATATAACATTCATATATTTGGTAGTAGGGTTTTCCTATTTATATATATGGTAATAGGATTTTTTCCCATTCCTTTTTTTTTTTTTTTTTTGAGACAGAGTCTCGCTTTGTTGCCTGGGCTAGAGTGAGTGCCATGGCGTCAGTCTAGCTCACAGCAACCTCAAACTCCTCGGCTTAAACGATCCTACTGCCTCAGCCTCCTGAGTAGCTGGGACTACAGGCATGCGCCACCATGCCCGGCTAATTTTTTTTCTATATATATATTTTAGTTGGCCAGATAATGTCTTTCTATTTTTAGTAGAGACGGGGTCTCGCTCTTGCTCAGGCTGGTCTCAAACTCCTGAGCTCAAACAATCCACCCACCTCGGCCTCCTAGAGTGCTAGGATTACAGGCTTGAGCCACCGAGCCCGGCCCATTCCATTTTTAACTTTCATTTTGCATTAAGCTGTATGTGACATTTTCATATGTCACCAAATTCTTTTAAACATAGTTTCTAGCAGTTGTCTATCTTTCTGTAAGATTACTTACCACCATGATGCATCAAACCATACTTTGAAGAGTAAGGCTGCATTATGCCTCCAGTTTGTAACAGATATCTTTTTCTCCTAGGCTGTTTACTCCATGTACACAGGAGCCATGTGTGACTCATCTTGTATTCTCTGTCCAGCACAGTGCATGGCACTGCACACTGAACAAATGATTGTCAAATGAATAAATAAAATCACTCACAGGCATTAGGAAAGACACATAAATACAAACTTTTAAAATTATTCTACTGGCTTTTCTTTTCTCATAAATAATGAAGTCTTTTCCTGGATTTGTCAAGTTTTTTAAATGATGCTTTGGTTAATTTATTCCATTAGATTTATTACACTTTTTAAAAAGCCAGCAGGTCACACTTCCCTGGCACAAATTTGTGCACTGTGAATAGTCCATTTCTACTACACTAGACCTTGATCACATGATAAAATACAGCCCTAACTTTTCACCATCTCCAAATAATTGGGTCTAATGCATTACTTTTTCTAGTTTTATGCTTTATTTTATGCTATGTCCTATATATGCTTCACTACTACACTGAGTCCTGTCTTGGATGAAGTTTTTTGTTTGCTTTTCTCTTAATAGTTATTGAGCAACTGTTCAATGCTACAAACTACTGTATGTTAAGCATCATTATATACCTTCTTACTTTTATTTCTTGCCACAATCCTGAGGCCATTTTTCTCAGAATACTGATACAGGAAGGCAATGACTATTTACTTACATGTTTTTAAGATTCTATAGGTGACTGACAATCTCCTTTAATGTTGCTTCTGACTTGGGTTTTCCATCTTCCTCCATTTTTCAAACATATTATCACAACTACTCCCAAGCATCTAGAATAATACATTGGCATACAGCAGATTTCCAGCTCAGTAAATGCCAGTTATTATTATTAATATTACTACTGGATTATTATCACTATGAAATTTTGTAAATTGGACTGATAACCAATAACCATTGGGTAAGACTGTCTCTTTAAGAAGAATGGGTTACTAAACTCCATATAAAAGTAAATTTGGGGCTGGGCATGGTGGCTCACACTTGTAATCCTAGCACTCTGGGAGGCCCAGGTAGGAGGATCTCTTGAGGCCAGGAGTTCAAGACCAGCCTGAGCAAGAGTGAGACCTGTCTTTATAAAAAATTGAAAAATTAGCCAGGTATGGTGGTATGCACCTGTAGTCCCAGCTACTCAAGAAGCTGAGGCAGGAAGATTGCTTGAGCCCAGGGGTTTGAGGTTGCAGTGAACTATAATGACACCACCGCACTCTAGCCCAGGCAACAGAACAAAACTCTGACTCAGAAAAAAAAAAAAAAAAGGAAATTTTGGAACAAAGCTCACTTATAAATGTTCTGAACTAGTTTATTTATGTTGGGAAATGGCTTCTAAGGGCTTTTCTAGCACTGATTTTCTATTATCTTATGTGCTTCTAAAACTTGGAATGAGAACTTGTGTTCTGTCAAATGCACTTGGGCATGCATTTAATAACATATTTTTCTCTTGTTTTGCAAGCTGTTTAAAAAATAAATAATTTGGCCTCTGTCCCTAGTTCCTGGGAGAGACTCTAAGTCCTTGTAATTTCCCAAGTAGTAGGAGTGTCTTTGTTCTTCATGAGCCTATTAGGTCACTGAGTTTATGATAAGAGATGACTCAGGAAAGAGGCTGGTCACTGGCAAGAGCATGTGGTTAAAAGTTGGGGCTTTGTACTAGCCCCACCTCCAGGGAAGGAAGGGGGGCTGGAGATTGAATTCATTCATGTGGCCAATGATTAAATCAATCCTGCCTATATAATGAAACCCCAATAAAAACCCTGGACACTGAAGCCTAGTGGAGCTTCCCGGCTGAACACGTTGATGTCCTGGCAGGGAGGTGTGCTGATTCCATGAGGAGAAGGCAGGGAAACTCTGCCTTCGGGAGCCAGCCAGACCTCACCCTGTGTGTCCTTTCATTGGCTGTTCCTGAGCTCTAAACTTTATAATAAAACTATCATAGTAAGTATAGCACTTTCCTGAGTTCTGTGAGACATTCTAGTGAATTATAGAACTGAGGGGGGTTGAAGGAAGACCCTACGTTTACAGCCAATTGGTCTGAAGTGTGAGCAGTCTTATTGTGAACCAGGCCCTTTAACTTGCAGGGTCTGTGCTAACTCTAGGTCGTTAATGCCAGAATCAAATCACAGGACACCAGTGGGGGGTTGATATTAGAATATAAGCATAGCAGAATTACATATTTGCCCCAAAATTAAGTGATCTCTATTTGGCATAAAATAAGTTTGGACCATGTGCCAATATTTAAGGACTTGTCTCTCAGCTATGACCCAAACTTCTACAGGCTAAGTACTCTGCAAATCACTTCTCCTTTCCCAGCTGCTTAGGCTCTGCCAACAAGAAGCATTACAAGGAGGCAGAAGGAGGGAATTAGGACTGTTCCCGTTTGATTGCTGTTCCAATAAGCAAGTCCTCAGCAACTCCACTTCATCCTTACAGTGGCACAGTTGGTTTGCGTTTCCAGAACCAGCCTCATCATGCAGCCCAAAGGTACCAGCAGCAGCTGGGCAGAGCCCCATTGTCAAGGATGGGTTGCGGCTTTGGGAGGCCCCCTGTCTGAGCCCTTCTGATAACCTCAAGCCCTTATTCTTTACAACTCCTGCCCCTGTGTGGTAGCTGCTTCTTGGCACCCCTTTTTGCCTCTCCAGTCCCCCAGCTCCTAATTAGATGGCTTCCTAGGCTGGTTATCTCTTTTAAAAGCTAGTATGATTTCCATCTTTCTTACTGGACCTTGATTGATACAGACTAAATGGATTAATCCTTGAATATTGATGAATGTATTTGCCAAAAACTGTAGCTTATTAGCAGTTATTCTGAAGGCTAGAGAATGATGATATTCAATAAGATCTAAGTTTTATGTGCACTATACAATTCTATCGGGAAGTTATTTTGATTGTAGAATTTTAAGTAACCCAAGTGCACAGAATGAAATTGATATTTTTTGGTTTATGGAACACTCATCAGTCTGTGAAAAACCCATTTTAGATTTTCCCCTAATCTATCCCTAACTCCATTTTCCTCTCCACCTTAGACACTAGATCTAGTGTATTTTGTGTATATCCTTCTGCCAAGGATGGAGGTTTTAACAAAAATGAATACTCTGACACACACATTGTAGAAAAGTAATATTTTACTGTGATAAATTGAAAAGACACATTAGCAATAATGGATACCAGACAACGTGGGGTTCAGGGTAAGGTTCTCATCTTGGCCAGTTCCATGGAGCATGGAATTCTACCTGTCCAGGGCAAGGTCCTGCCAGGCTGCAAAAAAGCCTTTTCTATCCCTAACACCACCATCCCGAAACTCTTCCATGATTACCAAAACTGCCTGAGGGTCTGTTGTCCCTGGACATCTTCATTCTGCTGGAGAGCTGCAGGCTCTGGTCATTGCAGGACCACTCAACAGACGTGCCTGTGTCACTCAAGTGACAGCTCGTGGTGATCTCTGAGTTGCTAGTGGCTGTGAGTCTGGGTTTGGTTATTGTCCCTGTATGTTATGGTTGATTTCCTCAATTGTATCTTCCAGATCATCTAATTGGTCCTTCAGCAGTTACACTGAATTTGTTTTTCCGTTTACATTTTTAATTTCTAGATACTCTTGTTCTCTGACGGCGGCCTTTTTGTGGGAGTTCATCCAGCAATCTTCCAGGACCTGTTTCCAAGGGACTGGCTCTCTGAGTGGAAATCAAACCTGGGCCATGATGGTGAGAGTGTGGAATCTTAGCCACTAGACCACAGAGTGGAGTGCCTGTTCCTTGTGTTCTTACTAGCTTGTTTTATCTGCTTCCATCTTTAGTGAGCTATAATTCACATGCTATAAATTCACCATTTTAAAGTGTACAAATCAGTGGTTTTTAGTATCTTCACAAAGTTATGCAACCATCAGCACTATCTAGTCCTGGAACATTTTCATGATGCCAAGAAGAAACTCTATACCTGTTAGCAGTCACTCCCAATCCCCCTCCCTCCAGCCCTCGGCAACCACTAATCTACTTTCTGCCTCTATGCATTTGCCTGTTCTGGACATTTCATATCAATGGAGTCATACAACATGTGGCCTTTGTATCTGGCTTTTTTCACTTGGCATAATATTTTCAAGGTTCATCCATGTTGTAGGATGTATCAGAACTTCATTCCACTGTATGGCTGAATAATACTCCATCGTATGGACAGATACACTTGTTTATCCATTTGTCTGTTGATAGACATTTAGGTTGTTTCCACTTTTTGGCTGTTATAATTCTGCCGTGTACATGTTTTGTGTGAACATTGTCTTAGAGAATTGCTGCATCACATGGTAACTCTGTGTTCAACTTTCTGAGGAACTCCCAAACTGTCTTCCAAAGCAGTTGCACCATTTGACGTTCTTGCCAATAATGTACAAGGGTTCCAATTTTACCACATCCTCATCAACACTTGTTATTTTCCCTTTTTTAAAATTATAGCCATTCTAATGGGTGTGAAGTGGTATCTCATGATTTTGATTTGCATTTCCTTAATGCCCAATGATGTTCAGCATCTTTTCATGTGCTTATTGGCTATTTGTATATCTTCTTTGGAAAAAATGTCTTTTTAAAGCCTTTTCCTATTTTTCGAGTTATCTTTTTATTAAGTGGTAACAATTACAACTTCATGAGCTTTTTAATCTCTGCTATGTCTAAGGCTCCCCCTTTTTATTCCTAATATTATCTGTCTTCTTTTTTTCTTGATCTGTCTGACCAGAGCTTATTGTGATGGTTAATTTTATGTGTCAACTTGGCTGAGCCATTGTGCCCAGAGATGTAGTCAAACATTATTCTGGATGTTTCTGTGAGGGTGTTATTGGAGGTGATTAACATTTAAATTGGCGGACTTTGAGTAAAGCAGATTGCCTTCCATAATGCGAGTGGGCCTCATCCAATCAAGGGCCTGAAAAGGACAGAGTGACCTTCCCCAAGCAACGCAGCAGCAGATGGCCTTTGGACATGAGCTGTAACAGCTCATCCCTGGGGCTCCAGTCTGCCAACCCACCCGGCGGACTGTGGACTGCCAGCCAATCACGTGAGCCAATTCCTTAAAAAATAAGTCTCTCTGTCTATATAAACACATACCCTATTTGTTTTGTTTCTCGGGAGAACCCAGACTAAATATACTTACCTATCGTATTCATATTTTCAAAGAATCACTTTTGGCTTTGTGGATCCTCTTTTCTGAATACTTGGTTTCTATCTTGTCAATTCTGCTACATCTTTATTATTATTCATTTCCTTCTACTTTTAGATTTATCCTCTTCTTTCTCTCACTTCATAATTTTCAGCCTTTCCTCTTTTCTTCTATCAGTGTTCAAACCCCACAGCCAACCACAGTCTTGCTGTTCACCCACAGCCTCCCAATCCAGAAACCTCCATCCTAGATGTCTCCCTTTCCCCCACCCGGCACGTTTACTCAGTCATCACTTCCTGTTGTCCCTACCTCAGAAGTGGATCCTGCCTTTGGTTGTGGTTCTGCCTCCTGTCTGGTTTCTGGCTTTTCCCCTACTCTTTCCGCCCCATGCCATCTTTTCTAAACCAAAAATCTCATCCCGTCACTGCACTGCCCCTCACCCCACTCACCACCATTCCACCTCCTCCACACCTACTTGTCTCCAGGAGTCTTGAGACACACGGCTTGAACCACCCAGACACAGCCAGCTTTCCCCTCTCACCTTCATTCAGCCCATTCCCCCATTTTTTGGACTTTTTTTTGGCTTGTTCCTTTCCCTCCATTTTCCATTTTGATGCCTTTCCCCTGCCCCCAAAATAAAAACCTGAATGAGACTAAATAATATTTTTTAAACAAAAGCTGTATAAATTGCTCTCCTTCCTTTTCTTTCCTTCTTCTCTCATGGACTCTATGAACCCTTCCAATAACTGTTCTGTATTGGAGAACAATTACAGCCATTGTGTTCTTCTCTTCATTTCCTCTGTTATCATTTCCTCCCTTCTGATATTCCTGTAACATTCCTGGTTGATTTTTCAGGTTCTCAATATGGTTTTGTGGTTTCCATTCTTGTCTAATTCACAGATACTATCTGTTCCTTTTTTGCAATCCCTTGAGCCAATTTTGCCATACTCTATTGGTGGCTAATGGCTTCTGCCTTGCTATTTATTGCTTCTAATTAACTACTTGGCTCACAATGTTCAGGTATTAATTTAGTACTTGATTCCTTGAAGTATTAACCAGAAACTGTCTGGCCACACCTGCATCAGCCTCTTTCTGGACTGCCTGAACAGTTGTTTCTCCTCTTATCAGAGTCTTATAGAGAAGTGCCAAAGGACTTTGTCAAGTGTCAAGTTCCACATACATGTGAATGCAGCCTTCATGGTGACACTCCACTGTTTAGGAACCTGCAGTCCCTAACCACATCAATTCCAAACCCCTCTTCTCAAGTTCACATGTAAAAACACCCGATTCTGCCTGTAAATCCATTTCCTAGTGTTTGTTCACTCCAGGCAGGCAGGACACCTCATACCACCTTATCCATGAAGTCAGTCAACAAATCCACACAGTTCTCTGCTACTTTCCAGCTGGGCGACTTTAAAGTATTAAAGTTAATATGGATAAGGAACCTTAGAACACAATGTGCACATATTCAAAGTTGGCTCTAATTAGTATTACTATCGAGCTAGACTAATGGAGGATATGAAGATAAATTAGATGTACATTGTTAACTTTAAAGAACTTCCAGATTAGTAGGGTGAAGAGTTACATATCCACATACCATACATGGTAGATGTAGGAAGGATACAGGCAGCCAAAGAAACTTCTGCCCTTTGCCCCGTGCTCTGTCTTTCTCTCTACCTCCTCACTAGCCCTTTCCCAAGACAGGAAAAATTATGATCAGAACTCTATAGTCAGAAAATCATTGATATGGCAACGTTTTACAAGTGGTCATATCATTCTGCCTTTAAGATAAGCAACCGTAAATGGCGTTCTGTCTTTTCACTTCTAGGCGGGGGACGGCTCCGAGGGCAAGCCAGTTAGCATCGTCCATGTGGCTGGCTGGGTTAAGATTTGAGGTCTGTTCCTCAAATGTGGCCATCTCAGCAGCAGGGAGAAGGGAGCAGGAGGTTTCACTTGGGACTTAACCCTAAGCCAACACTCAACCCAGTTGTTCTTTTTTCAGAGAACCCTCAAAATGAGGTTATTTGCCCATAATCAAATGGTAATGTTTCACATTCTACGGTTGTTCTGACTATATAGATTCTGGGTTGGAAACCTCAAGAGAAAGAGGTATGAGTGGTAGGAGTCAAGCACCAAGACACTATCCCAACTCCTGACCATAAAGAGCAGAGGGTCACGGCAGGGTTAGAAAAGATGCTGTGGGAGAACATCCTGGCCTAGTGGCAGGGGATGAGGGAAGGAGAAAATCAGGGAAGGCTTCCTGAAAGAGAGGGCATTTGAGCTGAGACTGTAAGGATGAGTAGTACAGGCTGAGACAGTGGGAACTCCAAGAATTCTGAAAATTAGCACAGTTAAGTCAAAACAGAATTTAAATTAAAAAAAAAAAAAACCATTAGGGAGTGAGGTGTTTTGTTTTTGTTTTGTTTTTTTGAGAAACCAAATCAGCCAGTGTCTACCTTCTGGATTTGCAGGTTGTAGGCAACCTGCACACTGGGGAAACAGTCTCTGGACAGGGTAGGCGATAGTCAGTGGGCTCCCCAACAGTTTCAGTGAAACCCCCATCCCCACCTCCATTTTTCTGACTTCATATTATCGGGCCACCTTTTCATCAAAAACCCCAGTTTCTTGGCAACTTGGAACACGAAAAGTACATACCCTGCACAGAGGAAATAAGTAGCCCAATTGCTAGAAAAAGACAACCCAATTGTCTTGATAGAAAGAATAGTTTAAAGGCAGTATTTCTACCTCTTCGCTTGCCACTTCCTCCAAGATCAATCAAGTTTTCCCCTTCCTTCTCCACTGAACCATCCTAGGAAAGTTCACCTATTACCTTCCACCTCCTGAATCCATTGAGTATTTGGAGTCTTCCTGCTAACAGGCTCACCTTGGCATGGGACACCCCTCTTTCCTGTTTCTGCTTCTCTCTGGCAGCCCCTCCTCAGGCCCCTTTGAAGGCTGTGTCACTGATCATCTCTAAGCATCTTGTGAAAGTCCCCATTAAGGACCCACAGGGCTAAAGCCCAGGTCCAGGGAATTCTAGCAGAGGTGCTGCCTCTCTCTGACAGGCCCGCCCCACAAACATCTCCACTAGCTCCCAGCAGAGGGTAGCAGAATCTGTATCTGAAAAGGAAGTGAGACTGTCAGAAGGAAGAGGGTAGGAGAGGAATGGAGAGTGCAAGCTTAGGGTGAGGGAAGGGGAGGGGTGAGAGATGGTTATAAAAGGAAGTTGGGCCAGAGAGAAAATTTCAGATAAAGGAGTTGAAGTTTCATCCAGGGAGCATCACAGGATTTATGAGTGCAACACCAGCAGGGTTAGAGGAGGGCTTTAGGAAGGTTAAGTTGGTTTTAAATGAAGAATGGTTGGGGGGGGGGGGGGGAAGGAGACACACTAGGGATTTGCATACGCATCACAAGCCCTGCCGCTCCCTGCTCCCTGTGCAGTCACCTCGCCTAAATGCCCTCCCTCTTCTGTCTAAGTCTTTCATACTTTCTAGCTTGACTCTGTGACGCTGTCCTTGATGGCTGCAGCCCACCCTATGTCCATGTTCATAAAATTGGACTATACAATGAACATTACATTCTCTCTGTATATACAAACAGACATATAGAATCTGACCTTGTCCTTCATTTGTCAGATACAGGTGCCCAATCAGAATATAAGCTCTCGTATGCCACATTTACGTCACCTGGCAGTACTAGGCTGACTGGGTACAGAATGAATATGCATTAGATGCTTTCAGAAACAGATGGCCTTTGGAATATTTATTCTTTTCCAGAGTGATAGATTCTGCTTCCGCTTCTTGTCCTCCTACCCCGCCCCCATTTCTCCTTCTCCCTGGCCACATGACTGCCCAGCTAGAAGACTACATTTCCTAGCCTCCCTTGCAGCTAGGTCATGTAATTATGTTTTTGTCAAAGGAATATGAGCACCAGTGATTTGTGAAGCCAGCCTAAAAGGTAACTCCTTGCCCTGAACTTCTCTTTTTTCTTCCCTCAATCTTGAACAAGGACATGCAAACAACCTGGCTTCTGCTGCCCAGATGAGGACAAAGCCTTAGGGAATGGTGGAGGAATGAGACGGAAGGAATCTGGGTACCTGAACGACCTTGTAGAACAGAGTTGTCCCACCAGCCCCAGACCAGCCAGATTCTTACCCGAGAGTAAAATATAGTATCTTATTTAAGCCACTCTATGTTCCAACATACATTCTGTTTCAGTAGTTAAGTCTCTACCTAAATAATATATTTCCCCAAATCCATTCTCTCCACCCTCCTTAATACACTAACTATAATTTTTGAACTGGGCACAACATGTCTCAGCTAAAAAGGCCATATATTTCCCAGTATTCTTTGCACCTATGTGTGACCACATGACTCAGTTACAGCCAACAAAGTGTAAGAACTGTTATAGGAAACTTCTGAGTATTCCCCTTATAAAGTAGTCTGTGACCTTCCTGCTTCCTTTTCCCCACTATCTGGAATGTGAATGTAATGGCTGGAGCTCAGGTAGTCATTTTGGACTATGAAGTTACATGCTAAGAATTGTGAAGAAGCAGAAGAGCAGGGTCCCTGGTGACCATGGAGCTCCACTCCAGTTCTGGATTGCCTGTTTCCAGATTTCTTTACATGGGAGAGAAACTTCTATCTTATTGAAGCTATTAATGTTTGCTTGTTGTACATAGCTGAACCTGATCCTAACTACAGATACATTCACTAACAGATAGCAGTTGCTGGGACACACGTTCCAAACCCCAGCTTGATTGCTGGATATCCCTCTTAGCAAAAGAAAAGAAAAATCACTACTCTCCGAAGTTGCAGAAGTAAGAGGCCTGTTTCTATTCCTTCTGAACAGAATTAGCTTTGCTTTCGTTCTTATTGAAGCAGCTCTACAGGGAGCTCCATGGCTAACAAATCCCCAGTCTCTGGGCCCAGCAGGCCTCAACAATGGTGGCTCACACTAGGGGACCATGACATCTGTGGTGACAGAAAAGAAGAGGGATGGGAGTGGGAAGGCTGATGTGACCCAGCTCTGACGGGTCAGTGAGCAGGAACGGAATGCTATGAGGCGGGCACTAGTCACTGCAAATTTAGGTCAATACAGAGAGGGAAGAGATAAAGCAACATGTCTTGAGGTTGCCCTGGTCTTGCACACCCCAGGCCGGACGGCGGCCTCCCCTACCACCTGCAACCTCGGCAGGGAGGGTGGAAGCCAGATACCGAGAACTGGGGGCGCTTAGGCTCAGCACTCCCACCCTGGCCACAGCCTCACAGGGCTTGGGTGACCCCTTCCTCTCCCAGCCTCAGTCTCCCCACCGGTAAACCGAGCGGCAGGTGCTGACAGCTCGTTGGGCCCTTCCCCCAAGCCGGCGGGAGTCTGAGCGGTGCGCTCCCCGTCCCGGCCTCAGCTGTGCCAGAGCTGTCTCCATTGGCATCCTTACCAACCCCCTCTCCGGTGCCCGTTCCTCGGTCCCCTGCCCATGGTCTCCCCTCCTGAAGCCTCACCCTCCTCGGACAGGTAGCGCAGGTCGTAGAACTCCCCCGCGAAGGTGCCGTAGGAGGAGTCGTGGCGCGGCACCGCCTCGTCTGCGCCCGCATCTCCCTGCGCGCGGCCCCGGGGTCCCCGGCCCCCGGGGCCCGCGCCGTCGTCCGCGGGGCTGGCGGCACAAGCAGCGGGCCCCGCCAGCAGCAGCAAGAGCAGCTGCGCCCACGTCCCCAGGCGCTGCTGGGGCGGCCGCGCCATCGCTGCCCTCCAGTCCCGCAGCCAGGCCGCTCGGGCCGCAGCGGGGGCGCCGCGGGCGCGGGCCGGGACTGAGCCTCCGCCGCCGCCACCGCCACCAGCACGCGCCCGCGCAGCCGCGGAGCCGTCCGCACCCCCGCCTCCCGGCCTCGGTCTGCGCATCCTCGCTCCAGCCCCGCAGCCTTCCCCTTCTTCCAGACACCCTGGCCTCCCCGCCCGGACTTTCCTTTCTAGCGGTCCCCCTCTTCCCGTCCTTCTTTCCATTCTCCCGCACCTCCCTCCACGTCCTCCTCCAGCCTCCTGCTGATGCAGATTTGGCCCTTCTAGTCCCTTGTTACTCAGAGTGTGGTCCGGGGACCAGCAGCATTAGCATCATCTGGAAGCTTGTAAGCATCACTCATCTCAGGCCCCACTCCAGACCCCTGATTTTAGGATCTGCATTTTACCAAAATCCTCAGGAGATCCCAATGAACGTTTAAATTTAAGAAGCGCTCATCTAGAGGGTTTACCCTGGACACACCTTGTCAGAATCTGCCTCTCCCACCTTGTTCCTGCACTTTTTGGTTTATATAAAGCACTTACTAGATCCATTGTTTCTTGGATCATCATAGAAGGAACTTGAAATTGCAAGACTACCACTATCTAGATAGATAAACTGAGGTGCTGAAAGGCAGAGAGGAAACTAGAACCCAGATCTCCGGACTGGATTCACCTGCTCTTGGAGTGTGTAATCAGCTTACTCTGTTTCCCTGCAGCAAGCATGCACAGGCTTTGGAAGGCCTATACCATGTCTGATGGACACGCTGAATTCTTGACTTGCTCAAATCCATTCCTGCTGCTTGCAATTCACTTTCAGTGATTTAATCACTCATCCATTTATTCCCTCCAACCACTTGCTACATGCCAGGTCCCAGGGTTCTCTTCTGATGATGGTTGTTGGGATGATAACCCAGTTAAACTGCTAAGCTGTTTTCTGGTAAAGACATAGACACAATTCTTTTCATTATGGTGTTGCATAGCCAGCATTTTGATCTGCCTTTTCTATTTCTTTTGATTTTATTTTATTGCATAAACAAAATAATTCTGGAGGCAGAAAAGCACAGAGGTCCCAAATGCAAACCTAGAAGTGAGACTGCCTGGGGTAGGGATCCGGTGATCAGTAATCTCCATAATACAATGGAGATTAGGTAGGTAATGGAGGTAAGGATAATAGAGTTCAATGTTACAAATGGCATGAATAAAAATGCATAATATTATGCAACTTTAATATTCAAAAGAAAACTAGTAACCTCAACCTTTCATGGCCCGGTTGGCTGGGAGACAGGGTAGTGCTGTTGAAATAAGCAGACGTGCTGGGAGACCCAGAGGTCAGGTGTTTGCTATTGGGTGTCAGCTGACAGTGAGTTGTCCAGTTGGAGTTTAAACATGTTACTCCTGACAACTGAATCGAGCTGTGATTCTTGAAAACCTTGGGTTTTACTAGATCCCCCAAAATACCAGTTGTCAAAAGAAATAGATCAAATTTATTGTTTGAAAAAGGTAAAATGAACTACAGTTAATTTTTTAAAAATCCAAAGAAACTTCTTCCCCAAAAGCATAGTTTAGCAATGCACAAAATTTTAAAATACAAAAAAGCTAATCCAATAGATTGAAAATCTGTTAAAGTGTAATCCTTCCAAAAAAAAAAAAAAAATCTTCCTTAAAAATTGAAATTTCTTTCTTCTCTTTCTGTTCAGCAGGAAAGGTATGGCCAATTTTAAATGGGTCACCATTTAGCCAAAAAAAGAAAGCATCAGACTTCTCATTTCAGTGTTGATTCTCTGGTTTGGGAATCCAAGGTGTTGCCTATTACTTTCTTTTTTATTCCCTTCCTTTTAATTACTAAAATTAACAGTAATGGTGCCCAAATATAATAGAAGGCAAATGAAAACCAGGTCATTCCTCTCCTGGTAAATTAGTCTGATAAAAACTCGTGGGCTCTCTGTATTGTTTTGAGGGGAAGGGTGTTGGGAGAGTGTTCGCAAGCACAGCCTAAAATGATGTTTGCAGGTAATCTGTGGATTTCCACTCTCTGCTCATGTTCAAGGACCCAGGGTCCATGGACTCAAAAGAGGCCACAGACAGGCTTCATGGGTGGTGTGAGGACCATATGAAAGTGCAGGAATAATGTTGTGATGTATGGATTTTTCTAGGGGGAAGACCCATAGTTTTCATGGGTCACTCAAAGTCTGTGAGCCTTTTCAGGACCTTAGAATATACTCAGGTTTCCAATTCCCTATAGACTTGGCTGCTTCCATTTCATGAGATTCTCTCCCATTCACTTAAATTGTTTTTTGGGGGGGGGGATTCTTACTCATTGTGTTTTCTAAGATTTAAGTCCTGGAAAGACTGGAGTGAGACCTATTCCCTCAATACACACAGAGACCCTCTGTTCCTTACCAATGCAAGTTTACTGGACTGTCAAGAAATAGTTTGGTTTCCATTTTGAACACATTTTCTGGGGAAGAACTTTGCCTTGAACATTCTGAGACCACTGGCTGAACAAGAGCCGGCTATTCAAATGAGAACTTAGAGATGAACCAGAGTTTAATTTTAGTTTCATTTTTAAAAGAAAGACTGCACCTTTATTTTCTCTCCTCATCAAAGCCATTTCTCTAAAACAACTTTTTTTCTGTTATAAAAATTTGCCCAAATAAGTGCTGTATCTTGGTATCTGACCAGTAACAGATTTGCCCATGCTTCTGACTGCCTAGAATATATAATTTTTCACTTTGGGTTTCATAAGAAATAAAAGCTGTGATTGTGGCATTTCCTCAGAAAGTTAAACACAGAATTGCCATGTGACCCAGCAATTCCCAGAGAATTAAAAATATATGTTCACACAAAAACTTGTACACGAATGTTCATAACAATATTATTCATAATAGCTGAAAAGTAGAAGGAACCCAAGTGTCTATCAACTGATGAATAGATAAACCAAGTGTGGTATATACCTATAATGAGACAGTATTCAGCCATAAAAAGGACTGAAGTTCTGATACATGCTGCAACATGGATGAACCGTGAAAACATTATGTTAAGTGAAAGAAGCCAGTCACAAAAGACTACATATTGTATGATTCCATTTATATGAAATGTCTAGAATAAGGAAATCCATAGACAGAAAGTAGATTAGTGGTTGCCGGGGGTTCCAGGGGTGGGGGTAGGAAATTGGTAGCAACTGCTAACAGTTTGTTTTTGGTGTAATGGAAATGTTCTGGAATTAGATAATGGTATTGTTTGCACACCATGGTGAACACTAAAAACCACCAAACTGTACACTTTAAAATGGTTACAATGGTGAATTTTATTCGACTTTTTTAAAAAGCTGTAATCTTTGAGATGGTGAAAGAAAGATAAATATGATATCAGAATATTCCTGTGCTATTTTGGGAGTATAAAATTCCAGGTGCATATAGGTGAGATCTTCCAAACGCTCTAGGACGTCAAACTTTTCAAACCTAAGAATCTCCTGTGCAGTCTACAATCCATCCATACACCCTGTGGGTTGCAGGATTCCCAGACCCCTGACAGCAACCTTCCATGCCCACCAGGAGTCTGGCCTAGTCTGGAGCCCTAGCCCTGGAATGATTATGTTAACAAGCTGATTTCCGTCCCCCCCACGCCCCCCCACCCCGCCCCGCCCCGGACATAAGGTGTATATTGTGTGACTATGTGGTGCTGTTGTTTTTGTTTCAAATATATTTTAAAAGGTGAAACAATTGTATCAATTCATCTGAGTCCCTACAAATCCACCCCATACAATTTTATCTTCTCAGGTCACAATGCCAAGCACCCATGATACACTTAAGTAGGCAAATAACCAGGACAATTGCTGAAACCATGGAATCCTCTTGATTTTACTGCTTAGAGATGAGCTGCCAAAGATACTGGGTTTTCAAATACAGTAACAGCCAACGTGTTTGTGGTCAGACTTCCAATGACATCAACCTTGGGAATTATCTGTGAACTCAGGGGAAGGTGGGGAAGCAGCAGGAGGCTTAGAGCCTCCTGGAAACATTGGCCAAAAAGCCCATGCACCCCTCCTGGGAAGCCAAGCAAACTGGACACATATGAAATACTTGGTTTCCTGGCTTCCCTGAGAAACCTTCAGCTTTGCCCTGGAGGTTTCCATCAGAAAGCAGGAGGTGGAGAGCAGAAGCCTCAGAAAGCAGGTTAGACAAGGAGGAGGGTGCTGGGTTGGCAAGAGGTGACAGCCCCGTAGTGTACAGGAACACATTTTGTATCAAGTGCACAAGATAAAGAACAGCTAAAGCTGTTTTAAAAGTATAGTGGGGGGACATGGGGGCAAAAGGCCCCAAACACTACAACTGCCCCGGATAGCCCCACTGATAGAACAGACAGCAGTAAAAAACCATCAGGGAGAAGAGCATAATATCCTATAAAAGGCCGAGCCAAACCCTATACATTTTGACAGTTCCTGATGACATCACTGCACCACACCAAGGTACGAAAGGGGCTGATGTTTATAATAATGACCATGATTCATCAAGAAAAGGTTAAATACTCTCCAGGATACTCTGTTTACTAAGGCAGGGAAGTGCGGAATATACCTTAGAAAGATTTCCCTCAAAAAAAATATTAAAATTTTAAAGATTCAGCACTTAAAGGGTTAATCCTTAGTTATCTGAATATTTGCTTACATACCTCATTTTACAACAATGCTAGTAAATGAGGTATTACTTTTTTTATATAGTCATTAGTATCAAATTATTGGCACCATTCAGTTTTAAGGATAGGGACAGGAGAGCAAATTATACAATACAACATAAAAATACAGTCCTGGTACAAATATATGAGATCAATTCCTCTTAACAAGTGGTCATAAGAAATGGATGGACATTTTACACACAAGGAAATACAGTTAGTAAATTATCACATGGAAAAGTGCTCAGCCTTGCTAGCAATTAATGAAATAAAACAACTTTCCAAGAACAGCTATACACACCTATTACACTAGTGAAAATAAATAAAAATGGCAAAACCCAATACTGGCAGAGCTACTGGTAAATAGAAATGCTTATACATTGCTGGTGGCATCATAAATTGTAGAGGGGATTCAAGCATTCGGGAGGAGGGAAGGTTGAACTAGATGACCTTTAAGGTCTTTCCAACCCAAAGATTGGATCTTTCTAGAAAGCATTCTGGCAATATAAAACAAGAGCTATAAAATACTTCATGCTCTTTGACCTTGTAATCCCTCTTTGGAGATATTCCCAAGGGAATAATCCAAAGGAAGAAGCATTTTTTACAAAGACATTCATAGCAGCACTATTTATAAGAGTGAAAAATGAGATACAACCCAAATATCTATTAATAGGGAGAAGTGAGGTCAACCATGTTACATGGATATAAAGACATTTAAACTGGTGAGAGTAGAATTTATGTTGAGAAGAGGAGACAAGTGTTAGGTGGAGAAGTACAACAAAAGAGAATGTACATACTGATCATAGCTATGTAAAAATATGTGCATATTCATTGAGAAAGCTAGGGAAATAACTTAGAGGGATAGTTTGTGGTGGTTAGGGGGGTCCTTTATTCCTGCAAAGTTGTTCAAGTGCATAATAAAAATTTAAAAACACACTTCTTGAAACTATATAAAAAGAGAGCAAAGTTTCTTCTGGTCAAAGTTCTATCAACAGGATATTAATTGATCAACTTTAGAAATAATTTTTCTTTATGGAACACCCAAATGAATCTTCTTGATATTGAATCATTTTAACCTTGTAAGGATTTTTAGACAATTTAAGTATAATTTTCTGCTTTGGGTTCAGTGATAAATTCTATTATATTTGTCCCAAATAATATTGTATCCAATAAGTTCACAAGTTAAATTATATTTCAGGTTAAGCTGAAGTACCTTCGGTTGTGATGATATGTAACTTTCTCTTTTTTAGTTCATCTACTCATGTCTGAATAAAAATGAATGTTAAGGACTTTATAAGAGCTGTGTATTTATCAGTGTAAATGAAAAACCAGCAGTAAAGAATTATTCTCTCATTAAAAATGACTCTTTAACAGTCAAAGCTTGATGCAAGTTTCGATCATACAAAATCACATGGTTGAGATTGATAGCAAAGGATTCCATGCCATATTTACCCCTGTGGTTATTAACAGGTGCACACAGGTACTTCTGAAAAGGAATCCCCGTTTCCCCACCTTTCTTATCCTAGCCTTACCAAACCCTGTCTCAACTACATTGAGTTGTAGAAAAACTCAAATGCTTAGGAGACATAAAATAACTTTTCCAATAAAAGTCAAGCCAGAGGTTGGCTTCAACTAACCACGGAGACCTGGGCAAACAGAGCACACAACATGTGTATGTTGTGCTAAAGTGAGCACACAAAGCCCGAAGAAAGAAAACGGACAGAAGGCACCATGCCATCCTCCAGGCAACAGGGGGAGAATTTCACAGTTCGGTCATCAAAAGTCTTTTCATCATTTTCTCTCTCTCCAGTTCCTGCCGGAGCGTCTCTGCACTAAAAAAGAGTAAGTGATAAAACAGTGAGACAAACCCTCAAAAATCATAGGAGCAGACAGCTTAAGTATCATCTTTCCTGATCTCAGTTACTGACTTTCCTTTTTAGGCTCATAAGGACCCCCTACATTTGCTAGCATTACGATGACCTCAAATTGTCTGCCTATTTATGGGTCTCTCAGTCCCACTAGACTAAGAGTTCCTCAGGAGACTGAATATATGTTAGTCATCTCTAAAACCCCAGAACCTAGCACAGGGTCTGGGGCATGGCAGCCACTCAATAAAAGTCTTTTGAATGAATGGGAAGATGTCCAAGGGTTAGATTTCTTTAAATCGTGCTCTAAACTGGTTTCATATGCACTTATCCCAGAGTTTAATTTGATTAATGTCTGAGGTAATGTCTTAACAAAGAATTCATTACGGTTTTTTTTTTTTTTTTTTTTTTGAGACAGAGTCTCACTCTGTTGCCCAGGCTACAGTGAGTGCCGTGGTGTCAGCCTAGCTCACAGCAACCTCAAACTCCTGAGCTCAAGCGATCCTCCTGTCTCAGCCTCCCGAGTAGCTGGGACTACAGGCATGCGCCACCATGCCCGGCTAATTTTTTCTATATATATTTTTAGCTGTCCATATAATTTCTTTCTATTTTTAGTAGAGGTGGGGTCTCGCTCTTGCTCAGGCTGGTCTCGAACTCCTGAGCTCAAACGATCCGCCCACCTCGGCCTCCCAGAGTGCTAGGATTACAGGCGTGAGCCACCTCGCCCGGCCTCATTACGTTTTAATGAATAAAATCAAAATAAGTAAAATTAGCTGCTTTGAGGGGTTGCCTCTGACTTCTTCGCCCTTGGCTGTCTATGGAACCTGTCTCTACTGTTTAAACACACACACACACACACACACACACACAGGGTAAGTACATATCTTTAAAGGCACAGACCAAGTTTAATATCCTCACTCAGGGTAAAAATCAAAGTTTCTCCTATGGCCAAGAAGGCCCTATACTATCTGGCCCCAACCTGCAACTTCCTGGACCTTCTCTCCTGTCATTCACTCTGCTGTGGCCACAGTGGCTCCTAATCTTCCTTCACCATGCCAGGCACACTCTACCTTAGGAGCCTTAGCACTGGCTATTCCCTCTGCCTAGTACACTCCTTTCCCAGATAGCTGCAGCTTGCTTCCTCAACACCTTCAGTGTTCTGCTTAAAGGCCACCTCAATGAGGCCATCCCAGCACACACTGTTGCCTTTCATGGTTTTATCTTCCTTCCTAGCACTTCTCTCTGTCTGTCTCTCTCTCTCTCTCTCTCTCTCTCTCTCTCACACACACACACAAACACACACACACACTCACTCACTCTCATTTGTTTGTCTATCTCCCTTTCCCCGCATACACTAAATTGTAAACTCCATAAGGGACGGACTTTTATCTGATTTGTTCACCCCAGGTGAGTGCAGCAGCATCATCATAGCTCACTGCAACCTCAAACTCCTGGGCTCAAGTGATCCTCCTGCCTCAGCCTCCCAAGTAGCTGAGACTATAGGTACACCAGGTAATTTTTTCTATTTTTAGTAGAGACTGGATCTTGCTCTTGCTCAGGCTGGTCTCAAACTCCTGAGCTCAAGCGATCCTCCCCCCTGGGCCTCCTAGAGTGTTAGGATTACAGGCGTGAGCCACCGCGTCTAGCCCCTTTGTAGATATTACAATAAATACTGACAGAATAAATAAAAGAACAAATGAAGGTGTTGCAGATGTCACAAACACAACGAACCTGGAGCCTCTGCCTGGTTTCCCTGTCACCAGAGTTTCCTGTCCCTACCTCCTGACCTGACTCACCTGGCTGCCAGAGAAACAGGCTTCCGGGTGGTGTAAATGGTCTGCACTGTGGAGACGGTCTCTGTCAAAGGCCTCAGGGTCGCTGCTGGAATCAGCGGGGAAGACTGGCCAGGACAGCACTGTAATTTACTGTCTCTAAAGTCTGCCTGGAGAGGAAACAGAGAAGAGGAGATCAATCTCAATCTGGGTTTCATTTTCACACTGTCAGCTGCTCCCTGAGCCTTCCTCTAGGGTTCCTGTTATTTTTTAATACTAGCTAAAATCGATTGCCATTTTAAATGATTCTACTTCGTGCCAGACACTATGCTAAGCACTTACATACATTACCTCTTGACAATCCTTTAAGGTAGAGATTATATTTCATCACATCTTAGACACCATCAGTTGTAAGATGCACCATTTTAAGATGCACCATTTTTGCATGTGCCTCGGTGAAAGAAAAATGTGAACATTCAAACTTTGTCAGGCTCGCTATTGTAGTAAACATTCTGATTTCAGAGATGTTAAAAGGTGAAAAATATATACATATACACTAAGAACTGATTTTTGGCGGGTGTGGTGGCTCATGCCTATAATCCTAGAACTCTGGGAGGCCGAGGCGAGAGGATCGCTTGAGCTTAGGAGTTCAAGACCAGCCTCAGCAAGAGCGAGACCCTGTCTCTACTAAAAGTAGAAAAAATTAGCAGGGTATTGTGGCCCATGCCTGTAGTCCCAGCTACTCCGGAGGCTGAGGCAGGAGGATCGCCTGAGCCCAGGAGTTTGAGGTTGCTGTGAGCTAGGCTGAAGCCACGGCACTTTAGCCTGGGCAACAGAGTGAGACTCTGTCTCAAAAAAGAAAAAAAAAAAAGAACTGATTTTATGGGGGGAAATAAAAACCCCAAAACATGAGGCTCAGAGAAGTATTCCACCCAAGGTCACAAAGTGTTAAGCACAGTCTTCAGAACCTGGGTTAGCTGACTCCATGGTTGGTGTTTTTCATCACTGTGGCAGTGGTTTCCAGAGTATGGTCCCCAGACCAGCAGCATCAGTATTATCTTAAAACTTGGTAAAAAAGCAAATTCTCAGGCCCCACACAAGACCTCTGGGACCAGAATGTCTGAGGATAAAGTCCAACATTACAGGTTTTAACAAGACCTCCAGATGATTCTCTGGAGGAATCACAGTAAAGTTTCAGAACTACTGGTCTAGAGTATACTGCCTTATTTGAAGAAGATAGTTTATTGTTGTCATTTTCATTACAAAGAAAATTATGCTTATTACTTTTATATAGAAAGCTTAGAAGGTATATAAAAGTAGATAAATGAAGAAATTCCATAATCCCTTACTGTTGTCATCAATATATTTCTCATAGTATTTTTTCTTTCTTCTTTTTTTTTTTTTTTTGTAGAGACAGGGTTTTCCGCTGACACCCAGGCTGGAGGGCAGTGGCCCAATCATTTCTCACTGCAGCCTTGAACTCCCAGGGGCTCAAGCGACCCTCCAGAGTAGCTGGAACTGCAGTTGCACACCACCACACCTGGCTAATTTTTAAATTTTTTGTAGAGATGGGGTCTCGCTGTGTTGCCCAGGCTGGTCTCAAACTCCTGGCCTCAAACAATCCTCCTGCCTTAACCTCCCAACATGCTGGGATACTAGGTGTGAACCACTGCACCTGGCCCTTGTGGTATTTTTTCTATTCATAGTTTTTGTTTATTTTATATCCTTTTGATAATACCAGCTACATATTTTATAACTTGATTTTTCATGCTAGTTCTTAGTCCTGAACTTGGAGAAATTTATTACGTGACTTTCTAAAAAAGATGCTTCTTAGTGGCTTAGGTGCCACCTCAATGAGGTCATCCCAGCATGCCATACTTGCATTCCAGCATGTCAGCATGTCATACATACAGTGGCATCATACATTTGTCTAGTATGTGATGTTTGCCACAAAGAGCTTTCATAAATGTTGGGCTGTAGTAGCGATGTGTGCTGTTCACCAGATAATTCTAGCTCACCACTTTCCAGGCACAAGGTAGGATCACACTCCTCTGACCCTGTGCGTTGCTTTGGCCAATGAAATGTGGACTGAGGTGCTGTGTTTCATTTCTGTTGAAAGATTTAAGAGCCAGTATATCATTTGTCACTTCTTTTTTTGTTTTCCCCTCTGCCACTGGGACTAGCAACATTCCACATGGAATGCAACTGCTCCACTAGCCTGGGTTCCAGAAACAGGGCAACACAGAGCAGAGCCTTCATGCATCCATAACAGGCATGTAGCATGAGTAGGAAACTCAATGTGCCATTTCAAAGCATGGCTTAGCCTTTCCAGCCTGATACAAGAATAAGAAGGTCTGTTTTGCTTAGTGAAGTGAGTGTGGGTCGGCCTTTTGATGCTATTTTTTATTATTCCTGGAAAAAGAGGGAAATTTGCAAGGATGGTAGAAAGGCAATGGTGGGAAAAGTGCTGGGGCCTTGGCATGAATCAAGGTAGTGGCACCAAACTGTACTAAGTCACTGTGTTCTTCACTGCCATGCACTCCAAGTGAAAACAAAGAAAACACTGGCTTCACTTAAGATGCCCCTGATACAGCAGTAAAAATTACTTACATTATTAAAACTCAGTCCTAAGTTTTGGTTATTTGTTAAATGAGGAGATGAATAAATGAATGAACAAACTTTCACTAGACAAAGCAGGTAACAGAGGGACAGACCCAAATTAGAAAGAAGCACGTGGGACAGAGATCTGGCCGTAGCCAGGCAGAGGCCCTCATCCTAGATGGAACAACCAACATACTCAGCTATTATAGAGACTGAGCTAATTGGCCCAAATACAAAGTAGAAACTGGTCTCAGGATCAAGCAGGGAACCCAGTTGTTAAAAGCAGCCCCAAGGTCAATGCTAGATCAACTGCCAGATCAGCTTTGTGCAGAGTTCCTCAGAGCTGCTAAGCTCCACTGTGACTGAGGCCAGGACAGGTCAAGGCCTATGGAGAGGGAGAGGCTGAATCTGCAGCAATTTCAAGCGTCTTGACCTTGGCCAGAAGCTTGGCCATGACACACAGGAGTGAAAAAATTGGGAGCCTGATGCCCCTGAGTTTGACTTTTGTTACCAGGCAGCTGTGAGTAACTCCCTACTCACGATCTCCCATCTAGCCCTCTCTCCCAAGTTACAGACTTGGCTATCCAGTCATTGTTGGCACATGGATGTTTCAAAGGCATTTCTAATGCATCATGGTCAAAAACTCATTATCCCTCCCAATCCAGTCTTCTCCAAGTTTCCTTATCCCAGTGAATGGACCCACTGTCCAACCACATTCTCCAAGTCAGAAATCTGAGAACCATTCCTGACCTTCCCTCTCCCCCATCCAACCCAATACCTTACCAACCTCTTAAATATCTCCCCCATCGGTGCACTTCGCTCCACCTCCACCAGCAAAACCACTCTGGGCCAAGCTCTCTGCCCTCTCTCCCTTAAACCACAGAGTGGATTGTCCTGAATCCACTCTGCTTGGACCCAACCATTCTCCCACTGTGATCACAGGGATCCTTTCCAAGTGCACCTGCCCTGTCACTGCCCTGCTTAAAGTCCTGCAAAGGCTTCCCGTTGCTCCTAGGATGGAGCTCAGAGTCCTTGCTGTGGTCTACAAGGCCAAGCATGGTCATGCCCCTCCAATGCTTGTCCTTGCGTATGTCCGCTTCCTCCTCTCACTATCCCCCACCCCTGCTGTGCTCTTGGCATTCCAGTCCCCTGGCCTGCTTTTCAGTCCCTTGAATGTGTGATGACCCCGTCTACCCCAGGACTCTGGTTCATGCCGTTCCCTCTGCCTGCTCCAGCTGTCGTCGAGCCACTCTTGCCCAGTTCTTAAAAGTCCCAGTGTGGTTTCTGCCATTGGCTTCCTGCTCCGTCTTGGCCCCCAGCTTTCAGGAAGGGCTTCCCTGAGTGTCTTACAGCATTGCCAAGGCTGGGCAGAAGGCCAGAGTGCCCCACCATGGCCAAATGAGGGAGGTGGAGCCGGAGCTTCTAGCTGGGGAGCTGTGCCCAACACCACCACAGGGAGCCGCGATGAGTGTCAGGGCAATAGCATCTAACATCCTGGCACAGTCCCTGTGTCTCTGCCCTCTCATTCTTAAAAGGCAGGTGCTGGAAGCAGCTCATGGCCCTAGAAATGGATTGTTCCAGGAACCTGTTTTTTTCCTCTGCCTGGCCTGCTGGACACCTTCCCACTTCTGTTCATCCTGTGAAACTTGAATCAGCCACTGCTCACTCCCTCCCTCTCCACGTGTCTGCAGCCAGGCCGGGTAGTAACCATCATCCAGCTCATGAGCTGGAGCTACCCCTAGACCACCCACAGCCCACTTTGCAGATGCCCCAGATAACACAGAAACCCTTTGGAAGGAGCCTCAGGGATGGTACAGTTCTAGGAATTGCAAACTCTGCTTCCTGGGAGAAGGAGAGGGTGAGAGGAAGGAGGGGGGACCCTGGACTCCCCACTTTGGCTCAATATCTGGTGGGTTTGTGCAGAAGCTTTCCTTTAAAGAATGAGTCAAGCAGCTAAAAAGAAGCATGACAATCATCAAACTCTCATTTTGCAGGTGATGAAACTACACTACTTAAATGTTTAAAAGTATTCAGACGTTTGGCAGAATTTAACTAAGCTGCCCAGTGACACCCAGAGGTGTGGTAACAAGAAGCCAGTTGTCAGGACTACCTGTTCTTGCTCCTGACACCACCCTGCCCCTCCAGGGCTGAGAAACAACACTCTAACCGACATCTAGGGGGTGCTCTGTGGTTGGTAAAAACACTTTCAAACGCTTGGTCTCTTGATCTTTGCCTCAACGGGATATGACGAGGATATTCTTATTATTATTTCCACTTTATTATTTTTTTATTTTTTATCTTTTTTGAGACAGAGTCTCGCTCTGTGGCGTCAGCCTAGCTCACAGCAAACTCAAACTCCTGGGCTTAAGCAATCCTTCTGCCTCAGCCTCCAGAGTAGCTGGGACTACAGGCATGCGCCACCATGCCCGGCTAATTTTTTTCTCTATATATGTTTAGCTGTCCAGATCATTTCTTTCTATTTTTAGTAGAAATGGGGGTCTCACTCTTGCTCAGGCTGGTCTCAAACTCCTGACCTCGAGCAATCCTCCCGCCTGGGCCTCCCAGAGTGCTAGGATTACAGGCGTGAGCCACCGCGCCCAGCCTGTTATTTCCACTTTAAATAAGAGAAGGCTGGTGCTCAGGGTGGGAAAGTGACTTATCTAAGATCACACCATTATCAAGAGCCAACCGGAGAGAACTGAAAACAGATGTTCACCCACCAATAAGTGAAGAGAAAAATTGCAGTCTACACATACAATGGAATATTATTCAATTACAAAAAGAAATGAAGTACTGATACATACATCCATGTGGATGAACCTCAAAAACATGCTAAGTGCAAGAAGCCAGTCACAAAAGGTCACATATTGTTTGATCCCGTTTATATGAAATATTCAGACTAGGTAAATCTGTAGAGAGAGAATGCAGATTGGTGGTTCCCAGTGGGCAGAGGCAAGGGGGAAATGGGGAGTAATTGCTTAATGGGCATAGGGTTTTCTTTGGGGGCGATAAAAATGTATTAGAACAAATAGAGGTGGTCATTGCACAACAGTATGAATTTGCTAAATGTCACTGAATTGTCACTTTAAAATGATTAATTTTATGTAAATCTCACCTTAATAAAATAAAATAAATAAAAGAGGCAATCCCAAATCTAAGCTCCTTCCCAACCTCACAGAGTTCAACAGCGACCAAAAACAGCTGTCGCCATTGTTGTCTGGCATCTCACAGGAAAGCACACCACATGGAAGCAATGTTTTAAAATGCAGATCTGGTTTCTGGATCTACTTACGGTAAACTGTGGTCCTGTGGTAAAAGGATCAGGAAACGGGTTCATTGGATCAGCTGGGAATGTTTTTATCTTCAAAAAAGAGAAAGACAAGGGGGTTACCTTCAGATTAGAAAACAAAGTTTTGAATCTTTGGCAGAGCACCTTTAAAACTGAAGGATCAGGGGAGCCCCCCCCATCTCCCGGCTGGAGCCTTCATCACTTTGTGGGGACCACAAAGGGTCCCTCAGGAGTGTCGGCTGGCATTTCTATCACGTGCCTAGCGCTGACCTGTAGGGCTGGGCCCAGCAGGGATGACAGGCTGGAGTCAAAGACCTGACACTTGCCTGGCCCTGGAGCTCCCCTCACTGGGTCTGCTTGGGCCTTCTAGGCATGCTGGGTCCTACACATGACCCTCAAAAGGCCACTATGAGGGTGGATAATAAGAGAAGCCACAGGTGCTTGGGGTGGCTTCTAACGGCTTCTCTATAGCTGTGGGGAATGGCCGAGAGGCTGCCGAGAGATCACGTGCTGGGACACAGTCTCTCACACGGTACCAGGGGGCTGGGATAATTAAGCCAGAAAGTATTCCCTGTCTAATCACTTGAGTTGTTGCACTCCCTGTACACTTTGGGCAACAGAGGGAGACCACAGGGAAACCATGGAGGTATGTGAGAATCCTGCCACCGTGGCCCTTGGGAACAGAAGGCACAGTGCACGGAGCTGGGGGTAACTACAGCACAGGGTTATTCTAAAAGAGGTTGGATGCACAGCCTGCTCAGGTAGTGGTGGCCAGAAGACCCTTGGCTTGCATTTCTTTCTCTTTGGTCATTTTGTCTTTGGCCTCCTGGAGGCCTTGGTAATGGGGGACTTATTTCTTCAATCCTGCCTAGGGTACGCCAGCAGGCCCAGGGGCTCAATGACTCTGGCACTAGCTTTGTCTGCAGTCCCCAGGTACAGAAGCTGCCTGCACACCTACTGGCGAGTCTGCACTGTATCGCCTGCTGGCAGAGGGTGGCAGTCAAGACACCAAAGCCATCACTGCCCAGTGGCAGCAGCCTTTATGTCTCTCAGGGTCTTGCCTATGGACCCTGGGAGAGCTACTCAATGCTCTTGAGCAGCTCTAATGGGAGGGTAAAAACACATTGGCCCAGACCCGAATTGGCTGAGGTTTTCTAAATGGGCGGAGCAGGTCTCAACCCGTGGGGATAACAATGTCCTTATAATGCACACTGAGATGCCCAGCCTGAGCCTGCTCCTGTTCCCCAAAATCTCTTCCATCTCTTTAAACATCTCAAAATTGCCAGAATACAGATAAGACTCAGACCACCATGGAGAAGAGGAGAAACATAGTTTATTATTGCCATTAAAGAAAAGTAAAAGCAACCCCAAAGAATTATTTTATACCTGCTGTAAACAAAATATATTCCCACAGTTATACTCTGTGTCGCTCAAGCTATGGCAAAGCATATTCACTCTCTTCTGACGGCACTGTCAGCACCACCACTTTAGAAAGGGAGTAAGAGCCAAAGTCACTGTATTTAATACAGCAGGGTCTAGCCTAAGAAAATAAAATACCTGATGCAAAAAGCTATATGCGTTCTCTGGAATAGAGACAGACCGGAAACAAAGCACATGCCCTGCAGTAAAGAATTTGTTAGTAAATGGTAGACCATTCACTTAATGGAATAAAAACAGTCACAGAATATGGCAACAAGAACAGGATAGAAACAACACAGCATTAAGTGAAAAGGGAAAAACAAGAGATGATATGGCTACTATGATTTAAGTGAGTAAAATTATGAAGGCTATGAATAAATAGAAGGAACCATGCAAAAAAAAAAAAAAAAGAAATTGTGCTAGGTTGGGATTACAGGTGATTCCTTTCACGTTGTTATGAATAGGTAGCCCTGCTATTATATCGTTAGCTTGATAAATGGCAGGAGAAGACAAATTTAAAAATGTTTGTTTTTAATAGCAATGCAATTTAAGAGTCCACCTGGTGAGTACCAAAGCATATATTTCTCTCTGGGAAAAGCATCTATGATCATCAAAATTCTAGGAAAACAAACTCTTCCTAGGTCTTGAGACCTAGAGGTAAAGGGGTGGGACCACAGCCGAGTGGCCCAATTTGACCAGAGCCGGCTAGACTCCAAACTCTCCACCCATCCTGGAGTGAGAGCACCTGTCAGCCAGCCGTTCTGAGGTCTGGCACTTCTGCATGCTCATCCGGGCCTCCGCCTCGCCTGGTGGGCTCCTGCCCACCTCACCTCTCCTGGCCAGGCCCCTTTCCCTGCCAGGGTACCTACCAGCCTCGTTTTGATTGGAGGGTACATGCAAACTCCAGTGGTCTCTTCCTTCATGGGGAGAGAGAGTGGAGGAGAACAGCGAGAGTGGGCACAGTGGGGGTTGCTGGCGGGCTCTGCCTGCTCACGAGGAGAGGAGGGAAGGGGAGGAGGAGGCGAGAGAGGGGGAGGAGGAAGAGGAGATAAGGGAGGGGAAAGGAGAGAAAGAACAGTGCAAGACGGATCTGGCAATTCCAGACTATTCTCAAGCCAGCCTCACCCACAGCCTGCTTCTAGCCTCTGGCCAACTGGCTCCTGGTCCAGCCCTCCCCCCTCCTCTCTCAGCCCTCCTCTCTGGCTCTGGTCTGTCTTCTCCACTGTCTGAGCAGAATGACATGCCAAGATCCCATTCCCAGGACTGGTAGGTAGAGGCCGTCCCCTGTGCCAACTACGCAGGACAGGTAGTGGCTTCCTGGCACGCTGTGGAGGGTTCTGAAGCATTGCCCAGGCCAAGCCAGAAAGACAGCGGTGATGAATTAGTGATGTCAGCCATGGGACTGATGTGAGCGGTGCACACACTTGAGCGCTCTCCTCCCATGCCCGGTGCCCTTCCGCACTCTGCTAAAGAAGGGCACGCATTACGGTGTGTAGGGGAGTGATGCCCAACAGACAGCACCAGGAAAGAAACATACTGGGGAGACGAACATGTAGCTTAGGATTTCATCTGTCTTGGCTCTTTGTTATATGTTTTCAAAAAACAGACTGGCCCGGACCCACCTCCCACACCCCTGGGCCCAGGCCTTGGCACCTTGTATTGGCACTAGGGCACCCTGCTGCTTAGCTGGAAAATACCAAGCATTGTGAGAAAAGCGCCACATCATTTGGGATACACTGGGATCCCCACCCTGGCCCTGAAGAGCGCCATGCGCTTGCTTAGCGAAGGTCCGACCGCTCATAGTGGTGAGGATGAGGATGGTGGACAGAGGATGCTTGATGTTAGGAGAGCGAGCTGCTGACAGGGGTCAGGGAGGGAACATTCACTCCAGAGAACAAATACACACATCTTTTAGCTTAACAGAGTTTCCTTAAATAGTTGCTATCATCCTGCAGGGAAGAACAAAATGCAGCCCCTGGGTAAGTTTCATTGAAAAATGATCAAGAAAATTGCAGGCCTCTTTGCCTCCTTCAGATTGATCTAACTCTGCCCTCTTTATAATCTCGCAGTCCTGGACAATTTCCAAAGGGCTTTTACAACCATTTTCTCACAATGGTCTTCACAACAGCCTTGTTTTGCTATTCAAATCTGGGAGATGCAGAAATTGCATTTCCAAAGTCTAAATCCATGGTTCTAGACTCTCTTGTTGACTGTTTCTAAATCCATTCTTCAGAGATCAGTGAATCCATATTAGTCACCTGCAGTTAAGTTTCACCAGCCTCCTTAAAATCCTCCCACTGCTCTCTGTGGTCCTCAGGATAAATCCTGCGTGCTCCAAGGTAGTGTGTGAAGCTCCTCCACCCACCCACCTACCAGGGTCAGTTCCTACCAGTGCCCCGGAATATCCATGCTCTAGCCAGAACCAGCCACACTGGGGACCCCAGGGCAGTGGGCCTTTGCCCTTGTTTATAACAGCAGGCACTCAAGTTATGTTTTTTGAAGAAAATAAAAACTGGCATAAATGACCCAGAAACATGGCCATACTGCCCAGAGGCCAAAATGTGTACTGGCTAGCAGGGCCTTAATTGCAGAACATAGTAAGTGGCTTAAGGCTTTGCCCAGCATTGGACTTCCATGGTAAAGACATGTTGATCCATCACGCAAGCATTTCTGACCTTTCTACATATGCATCTGGTTGAACCTAAACAAAAGGACATCCCTGGGGCTCCCACACTCTGGACTTTTGGTAAGTGAGAAGGAAATAAGATAACACATGGAATAGGAGATTATTTTGAAATACCGTTTTATTCTCTCTCCTGGTACTTCCTTCCCTCCTTGGGTCCCTTCCACATCCAGGCAGCTACACGCTTCTATATATACTTGGCTTTTGAGTTCAAAATCTGACTCTTAGGGGAAGAGAAAGATTCTTGGCACAGATAAATGAGGAGGAAAATGTATAAGGCTTCTTCGTCATCCAGATAAGAAAGGAGATTACCAGTCTGGAGAGAGGGGAGAAGAGTCAGAGGGAAAGGGAGGAGGGGCAGGCAAGAGTGAGTGCTGAGCGAAGGGGCTCTATGTACTTCTCTCCATGGGCTGAGGCTGGGAACACACATTAAAGAGCAGCGGGGACCAGAGCTGAGGAGGTGGCAGGCCCCAGAATGGTCCCAGGACAGAATGGTGTCCAACAGGAAGGGATTCACACATCCCACCCAGCAGGACAGTGATGTCCACCCACCCAAAAGGGCCATGAAAGAAGCAGAGAGTGTTCTGGATGTATCAGCAAACAGATGATATCATGGACCAAACAGGCTTCTCTCCACCTCCCTGTGCTCTGGGCAACAGATGAAACCACAGGGAGACAGAAGGGGCACCATGATTTGACTTGAGATTAAGCTTTAGCGCTGCTGGTAGAATAAGGTTCAAAATGAAAACTAAGTTATTGAGCCAGATGGGAACTCATTTCTTCTTTCTATGCCCTACACAGGCTTCCTTTGGCCAGACCCTTGTCCTCCCTGACACATGAACTCTTGACTAACACGCCATGGCCAGAAGAGACCTGGGTTTCGATTGGCTCTGCTTTGCAGTTGGGTGAAGTACAGGGATCAGAGAGTGGCAGACCCACAAGAGAGAGTCAGGAACACAGAAGGCATAGGTGTTTACGGGCTGTGTCACCTGGGGAGGGAAGCTGGCATGGCAGACCTGGAGAGGGGCGTAGGACTCTGCACTCCTTTCCTAGGGCCAACTTTACTAAGGCATAAAGCTACCCTCCCTGAACTTCCCTTGCTCAATCAACACCAATACCCCGTGCACCTGCTCACACTCACACCCCAAAGAAAATTCCAGATGGAAAGCGGGTGCTGTCTTGACTCACTTGACTCACTTGCCTCCTTTCCTTCCCACCCTCACGCCCCACCTCTCACATCCCAGGCAGAAACTCAGACCTGATCGTGAACTCTGCTGCAGAATCCGGGAACGAGAAGATGTCAAGCTGCAAAGGTTGCAAGGCTTAAGACTGCAAATCGAGCTATCTCATAAAAGAGTTGGAGATTAAAGAAGAAAAGGTTTGGGAAAAGGAGGGAAAAATGCTGCAAGAGCAAAGTTGAAAAGAGTGTTTTCATGGAGAGTTAGCGAATGAACGTCCTTGGAATCAGGCACGATGCAAGAGAATGAAAACGGAGGCAAAAGGAGATTCAACATGTATTACCAGGAGGTGTTAGTTTAATTTTCTTTAATGTGTTTTTGAGAGATGCCAGTTCAAGATTGAACCTTTATATTACTCTTTGGGGTTTTTTTTATTAATATAATTCTATTGGCTCTTTGTGCTCCTTTGAAAACCACTCCACACAGAGACTGGGCCACAAGGGCAGCACTAGGTCTGATAGTGACTTGGTGGAACCTTGCTGAATGAAGTCAAGAAAACCTGGTCCTGTTCCTCTCTCTCCAGTGCCCTGTCCTTCCTGCACTGGCCTGAGGAGCTAGAGTAATGATAAGGACTTCAGGAGTCTCAGCCACAAGGACGTACAGGATAGGAGCTTGGGAGGTGACTGCCAATCACTGCCTGTGAGATGAGTATCCCTGGGAAGTTTGACACTCTGGCCTGCAAGGTGCTGCTTGCCCTTCAAATGCTGATGGGGAGTCCCTGAGAGAGCAGCCAGAGGCTCAGGGCACAGGGCTGGCAGCAAAAGAACTGTGCCTTGTTCAGGCTGAGTCTTTTAGACCAAGATTCCTGAGCACTTCCCATCCTCACGCCCCAGCCTCACACCCCTCATGCCTGGGCTGTGCGGCACAGGGCTGTGGCCAGGGGATCTGACCAGCTTTGCCGCTGGGTGACTGGCTAATGGGCAAAGAGAGACATATCCCAGCTCAGGCCATCTGTAACTGGGCTGGACAGCAGTCCGGGGCCTGGGTTCCAGTCCTGGCTCTGAAACAGACTTGCTATGTGATCTGGGACAAGTGTCTGCCCCTGTCTGGGCCTTGGTTTCCCCGTGTGTATGTGAGGGACTGGATGACAGGGTCTCAGGGGAGTGTTCCAGCTCACAGGCTGGGTCCAGGTGGTTGAGGAAGTCCTGGTCACAAGTCAGGCATGGGGGCTGCCCTCTGGTTCTGGCTTCTTCCTCCAGAGGATAAAGAGGCCCCTCTGCAGCCCTTTCCCCTGGTGCCCACACACTGGCCCACAGACAGCCCTGGTTGCTGATACACTGGTGTTAATGAGGCCTGACTAGGAGCAGGTTTCCCAGCCCGAGACCCTAAGTCCACTCTCTCCTCAACTGTCCTCTGAGACACAGACCCCTCTCCATCACCCCAGCGACGAAGTGAGAGGGCTACTGCTTGCCTTCTGATGCTGGGAGGAGGAAAGGGAGGGAAGGGGACCAGACAAAGACAGAAGCAGCCTGCTGGAGTCCTCTCTTCCTCTCTAGGGCCTTGACACTCATGGAAGCAGGATTCTAAAGCCAAAGTAAGGTCAAACCAGTGGTTCTGGGGAGAGCCCAAAATGGAGTATGCTTTTGCCAAAATGCCACACCTCCAGGGTAGCTTCTCCCCAAGGCCTGTGTACAGCACTCGTGCCTCAGACAAACAAGGCTTCGTCCTGAGAACTCATAGTCCCTGCGAGCTTCAGCTGCAGGGCAGGGGCTGTGCCTCAGCGCAGTGCGAGGGCCTCGGCTGTCCTGTGCCTGGGCTGTGCAGCACCCGGAACCCCAAGCTAAGGCAGAGCTTCCCACAGAGCTTCAGGGTGGCCTGGGGAGAGGGAATGAACTTCCTGCTGCTGAAAGGGGTGCAAGCAGAGGCCGGGCATTCACTTGGCAGGCATTTACAGCTTGGATCAGGGACCTCTGAATCCCTGCCAGATGTTTCCTTTCTAATCTCAGTCTGTTGTGTTCAAACAAAGAAAAGACCATTTAAATCTATAAGTAATTGAATCTACAAGCTTAGACCTTCAACACAGCAGTCTTGAAAGGAATCCCATCACTCCTGTCAAACCCATGGTGTGTTTTTTGGTAAACTGACTCTAATTCTCAGATTCACCGAGACTTTTAATAAATATGTGGTACCTTGTTCATGCTGTGCTTTCTACAGGGAATGCCTTGGTCTAATTTCTTTACCTGGAAAACTCCTATTCATACTTTAAAACCCTGATACCATAACCCTTCCTTCCCCCAGTCCCCCCAGACAGGGTTAGACACTGGGTCCCACAGAAGTAGCAGTTCATATAGACTCTCTTATGGCATATTTCAGCAGCCTGGAAGTTGCCCACAAGCCTAACTCAGAGAGATCTTCCTCCACTGGTTTCTATTCCTGCAAGGCATGTTTTCCTCAACGTGGCCCTTGAACTCAGCTCTCTCCTCCTTTTGCCTTCATAGGCTCTCAGCTTGTATCCTAGAGGTTTTCAAGTCCCTTTGGCGGACACTGCCCTCCAGCTAGACTGGATGTCCTCAGATTGCTTCTCAGGCTTCCATCTCCCGCAAGAAGGCCTTCCTGGAATTAAGGCCTCAATTGGCATACTCAGTTGGGATACTGATGTGGCACCAGGCCCAGGCCACTTAACTTCCTGTGCCTTCCTTCATGCCCTTTGTTCTGCTTCCCCAGTCTGGGGAGTGCTTTAAATGGAGCCCTTCCACTGGGCATTGCTTTTTTCCTAAGTGGCAAGTTCCTAAAAAGGAGACCTGATTGAGCCCAATTCGCTGCAGAGAGCATCAGGGGAGGAGCCAGGACACCTGGTTCCAGCTCCAGCCTGGTCCCCGTGTGAGCACCCCATGCTGGGATTCAGTTTCCCATCCGTGCAAAGGGGTGATGGGGCAATGCAGAAAGGCTCTCTGCTTCTAAGTTCCCCTATTAGAAGTGCCGGGAGGAAGGGCCCTTCCACCTGTGAAGTCTTGGCAACCTGTCTAACAAGAAGCCCGTGAATAATCTGCTACGTTTACTTGAACATGGGAAGTGGGTAACTCTGAAAGCTCCTGGAGCAGGGGTCACCCACCGTCGGTTCTCAGCTGTTTACCCAAAGCTGCTGCCTCAAAGCTCTCAGACTGTACCAACTCTCCAGATGCGAAGGACAATTATCTAAACGATTTCCTTGTGCCAGCTGACCAGGAACAGCGGTAACTCCTAAAGCCTGGATAGCACTTTGCCCCATTTGTCCTTTCTTGAAAGCCTTCTAGGATGCTTCCCATCCACCACACTCCTCCTCCAGGAAGCCAGCCCTGAATGACTCCCGCTTCTGGCTTCTCCCTGAGCATCTTCTACACAGCTCTCATTCATCTGTGGCTGCTTGTCAACCCGATTTCCCCTCCAGCCTCAGCTGCCCGCTCTACCCCCAGAGCCTAGCACACGGCCAGGCACACAGTTGACTCTCAGGAGATCGTTTTTGACTTGGCTTGAAATTTCACTCATGATCCAAACATGTGGGTTGTGATTTATGCTCAGGTTCACTCAGGTATTAGGCTGAGCTCAGCCAGAGACACGCCCAAGTTTGCCTGGGTCATCTAATAATATCAATCACACCTGGCACATCTTTGGCGCTTCCTATTCTTGAAGGACTCTCTCTCTCTCTCTCTCATGCGATCCTTACAGCCCTCCTGTGAGGCAGACGGGGCAAACAATGACACCCTTACTTTAAAGAAGATGGGGCGGTAACTAGCCACTGACAAGGCTCTCTAAAGGGGAGCAGAGATGGCAGCCAGATCTGGCCCGGGTGACGCCTGGTTTGGTGTTCTGTCCCCTAAAAAGGGTTTCTCACCAGCAGAAGTCCCACGAGGGCCACCATCCCTAAGGGATGACCTGTAAGCAGAGGAAGCGCAAGGGCCCTGGAAAGCTGGGGTGTGGCCTGGAGCCAGCACTTCAGACCGACCACACAGATTGCTGGAAGCAACAGCAGGAGGTGCCCCATGGGTGGGCATGCAGGGTGTAGCTCAGGAAGCTGAGAAGCAGAGACTGGAGCATCGAGGAGCCCTCTAACCCAGGTGGGGCAGTAGGCAGATGGGGGGCAGACCCCTGCAATCACCCTCAGGGCAAAGGGAGCACCCCTTTCTCCCTCAAAGGCTCTGAGAGGTGGGGGGACCCATGGTGCCTGAACCCTGGAAGAAAGCTGACCCCTGAGCCTCCAGGACAGGAGGAAGAGCCTTCTCAACAGCAATGCCCACCTCTGTCTATCCGTCCCACTGCCAAGATGTTTCTATGGTCTGTGGCTTTTCTGGTTTTAGCAAAATAGGAAGTTTACCAGAGGAGTGGCTTCTGTGAAATCCATCAGAAGATCGCCTGGCTCCAAGGTAAAGGCACCTCCTCGGTCAGAGGGGCTCTAGGAAGGCAGACAAAAATATCCCTGGTTAGTGACGGCACTGGGTTGACAACAGAATTCTCCAGAAAAGGCAGAGATTCCCAGCCTCTCCTCTACACTGAACTCATCAGCATGCCAGTCTCCCAAAATTGCCCCTAGCTCAGCAGTGTACAAAATGTTGAGACTGAATCCCAATTTTGTCTGAAAATATCCTAAGTAAAAGTAGGCGTGGGGTAGGGGAACTGTCCTTTTTAAAGCTTCAAACAACTTTTCTTAAGTGTTCTGAGTGCTCTTTGACTGGTTTGGGGGGAAAAACCCTTTAAAGAGTCCCCTGAATGTATAAAGAGAGAGCAAAGACTTTGTCCTGGAGCAGGAGTTTCAATTGGCCTCCAAGAGCCAAACGGACGTGCACAATAAAAGAGAAGACCTTCATCGGGGGTGGGTGGGTGGCACCTTGAAAATTATTTCTTGTTTTTGGAAAAATGTCTTCCTGCTCTGGGGTCTTAGCTGCGGGGTCAGCCACGAGGCCTTTTGAGGGAGAAAAAATGAGCCCCGTCAACTTGGGGCAAGCAGGGCCCTAAGGAGAGAGATGGCCAGGAGAGGGAGCCCTGTGGCCTTTGGTAGGATGCTGCCTGCATCCTCCACACCCCCAGCTCCTTTCTGCTTTATAAATGTTTCTGCCTGGTTTTAACACAGTGTGGGCACATGGTAGGAGCCTGAGTCCACACTTGGGACAAGGCTGTAGAGGGGCTCCCCACAGGGGAGGGGGGTCCAACCTGAGATGCCAGGAGGTGATGTACAGAGAAGCAGAAGGCCTCAGCGTGGGCCAGTCTCTGGCTGAGGGGTGGAGCCAGGTTCCTGTGAGGAACACAGAGCTATTTGCAGGAATACACAGGGAAGGGAACCAGCTGAGAGACTGGACTTGGTTTTGCAGGAGGTGGGCCTGGATTGTTATTATTTAACCGTCTCCAGGAATTATGATTCCTGAAGCTGCAGAAGCCTTGGGCATCCAGTTTGCAAAGCACTTTAACCTTCACTGGACCTGACGCGGGCCCATGAGCTAGGCAAGAAGGGAGCAGATCTCATTCCTATTTTTAGGAGGAAGAAACGGAGCCTTGGAGAAATAAAGGCTTTGGACGTGACTGTTCTTTTGGAGCATGAGATGGAGCAGGGACATCTTTTAGGGGCCTACCCAAGGTGACCCCGCCCCAGCCAAGCATGGACTTAAAGGAAAATCTTGAGTCCCTTTAGGGGAAGTTCCAGACACCTGGCTAGCCTTGACAAGTGAATGGGCAACCGGATGAGAACAATGGCCCTCCCTGCAAGCCAGAGTCACAAGGCATTTTGGTTCCCTATGGGAAATAGAAGATGCCTTCTTCACATATGTTCTTGAGTTGTTTTTCAGAAACCCCCACCAGATAGAAAAAGCAGATACGGGGAACAGAGGAATTGAACTCTCACCACAATTCTTTGTTCTAGGCTTCTGTAAGGGGCCTGGAGAGGGTCACACCTATCTGAACATTCCTTTCTGCTAATCCAGGAATCCCTGAATCCACCAATGACCCCATGATCCGTAGGCCCCCACTTCAGGATATCTCGCTTTCTAGGGCCAGGCCAATGTATAACCTGCCATGTATTGATTTGCAATTGTGACTGCCTGAAATATACCCCTACCTTTAAAAACCCTGGCTCGTAAGCCATTGGGAGTTCAGGTCTTAAGCCTATTCTCCTTGCATGGCTCCACGCAATAAAAATGTCTCTTTCTCCTGCTACAACTCTCTGCTTCACTATCTGGCTTTGCTGCGTCCCAGTTTGGTGCGATAACAAACAGTCAGAAGGCGTGTGACTAGAACAGGCTCTGGAGCGCCGAAGTACCTGCAGGGCACCTGCCCCAGGCCCACGCCTTTCCTCAGAGTGGTTGCACAGACCAACCTGGATAGCAACAGGAGTAATAGCTTACGTGGGGATGATACTCTAAATCAAAAGTGCTCTGAGAACCCCCTGAAATTGCAATTAAAGAACAGTGAACATGGTTTTATATTTTACTCTCTCTCTCATAAATGGCTTATATTTGGGGGACAAGTTATATAAAAACATGTTCTGGTGGTTGCTGCTGTTGTTTTACGAGTGCACACAATTGATTGTGTGAAGTTTACACGCACACACCAGATGCTACCCATTAAATTGATACAGGATTCCCAGCAAGTGCAGCTACTTCCCGGGGCTTTCCCCCCACCCCTCGTACCTTGGCCCCTGGGGACAGCTGGCCTTTGCCTTCTGACTTGTGAGGCGAGCTGACTTTCTGGACCTTGGGGGATGCCAGTGGCACTGAGACTTGTGTGGCAGCAGTTGTGGTGTTTGTGGTTGTAGCTGTGGTCACTCCCACTGCCTCGGCCAGGTCTGGAGGGAGGTCCTCTTCATCACTGCGGTTACTAAAAGCACATGAAGCTCTGCTCATTACAATAATAAACAGGCTGTGAGCAGTGGAGGGAGGCTAGGGAGCGTGGGTGGGCCACGGGTGGGGGTTGGGAGTCCCCCAAACAGATGTCCACCAGATGTCCAGCTTATAGGATCCAATACACTGACTTTTTTACCAAAGCAAATTTGGGCTGGATTTTCTGCCATTCGTTAGGGGCTTCTCTTTTTTTTTTTTGGTTTTGGTGATAAAATATATATAACATGATATATATCATTTTAACCATTTGTAACTGTACAATTCAGTGGCATTAAATACATTTATAATGTTGTGCAGCCATCACCACTATCTGTCCCCAAAGCTTTTTCATCAATGCCAACAGAAACTCTGTATTGTTATTGAACAACAATTCTCCATGGTCCCCTCCCTACAGCCTGTGGTAACATCCATTCCCCTTTCTATCTCAATGAGTTTGCCTATTCTGGGAACCTCATATAATTGGAATCGCACAATATATATCCTTCTGTGTCTGATTTATTTCATTCACCATGTTTTCAAGGCCCATCCATGTTGTAGCATATATCAAAATTTCATTCCTAGCCAGGCACAGTGGCTCATGCCTGTACTCCTAGCACTTTGGGAAGGCTAAGGCAGGAGTATCACTTTAGCCAGGAGTTTGAGACCAGCCTGGGCAACAACAATTACTTGCTCAAGGTCACATAGCTGCCCACTCCAGTCTGGGCAACAGACTCTTTAAAAAAATTTTTTGTCCATTCATGTGTTGATGGACACTTGACACCTGGGTTGTTTCCACCTTTTGGCTATTGTGAATAATACTACTATGAACACTACTGTACCAATACCTGTTTGACTCTCTGCTTTGAAGGTGGCGTTAAAGTCCCCTGGCACACTGTCCCAAAGGATCTCCTGTGAGGAATTTCTGGAGCCACCCTGGCACAGGGGTTGTGTTTTAGAAATGATGGCTGAGCTCAAAGTGTCGACAAAAGACCCATGAAAGGAGGGCACCAGTGTGGCACCAGTGCAGGGTCCCCAACCAGGGCTTCAGCATGGCACTGGGCCTCGTGGGAAACACGTGGCCACAGGACACAACTGCAATGTGGATGGGACTGACGGAGGAGGGGCCTGGGGGATTTCAGATCATTCTGTGTATGGAAAAACCTCAAGAGGAGGATTTAGGATTCATAACTAAAAAGGGGGATAGGTGAGGTTTGAAGTACATGGAAAAATTCACGACACCAAGTATGTGGATGAAGGAGGATAAAGCAGGTCAGGGCAATTACACACGCATTTGCCCATTTGGTTTTCATACCAACTCTGTGTTACGATCTCCATTTTCCAGAGACTCATATGATACTCAGTGGCTGGCTGTGAAGTTGGTTGCTCAAGGTCACAGAGCTGGTTGAATGGAGGAGTGGGGTTACAATTTCTTTTTACCTCATTTTAAAAAATTGTCACCTGAAACAGTTATTATTTAGTTTTACATAAAAGGCCATTAAAAAAAACAGCTCATCTTTCACAATAGGAAGGCAACCGATACTGTCTAAAGTTGAAAAAGACTCCAAATTCTTAATGATTTTCATAAACTTTTGTCTTAACTTAGATCTTGTGGCAAAGAAACATATTTAAAATTCAGCAAGTCTTCTAATTTTACCTCAGTGTCTGAGGTAAATGCATGTTAAATTCACGAAATAACACTTTAATGAGTAAAATTTTATGTAGAGAATGATCTTTGCTTTGAAGTTATTTCTTCCTATTTTAACAATATGTGTGCATAGAAACATGTCTAATGTAATAGTCATCAACTATGAACACTGGTTATTTCTGATGCCCTGGTTCCAGGAAATTGGTTCCTTTTCTCTTTGGACTTTTCTGTCTTGCCTATTGAAATTTTTTTAGACTTTTACACTATTTTTAAAGTTATATTTCTGAAAAAAAACACCTCATAATTTTCTAAACATACTAACTAGTTTCAATATTAAAATGATACTTTTAGCTGCCTCAAACTCTCTGCAGAGTTCCCCTCCTTCTCCCTTTTTTCTGAGTGCAGCAGCCTCAAATTTCTGCCCTGTCATATTTCCAGGGAAGACTGTGGCTGAGGGTTTTGTTTGTATCCTTACACGCAGCGGTTCGAAAACTTGTTCAGAGCACCTGAATGTTAAATGATACTCTTGCTGGAGCCACCTAAAATTCGAATATGCATAATTCCAGCCTAGGAACTAGGAATATTATAACGGTCGAAAGAGTTGTGTGGGCACACATATCTGTATCTCAAAACTGATGGTGCAGAAAATATTTCCATAAAATCAGAAATCTGAGTTTTCCCATCCGCATTCCTTGACCATGTGTTTACGAAATTTATCAATATCTGTGAGTTAGAGAGACGGGCAAATGAGTGGTAACCAGTGTTAAGGATTCAAGAACTCTCCATGGGACAAAAACTTAACCCTGGGGAAAATCCCATCCATTAATTTTGCTATTTTCTACTAATGGGAAAATGCTGCCATTCTTTGATGTTCAAAGCAGAATACTTTGGGGCAGCTTAAGAAATACACATGTGAAGTTCGAGGTTTGAAAACGGTTTCCTTGGCTGGGCGGGGTGGCTCACGCCTATAATCCTAGCATTCTGGGAGGCCGAGGCAGGAGGATCGTTTGAGGTCAGGAGTTCGAAACCAGCCAGAGCAAGAGCAAGACCCCATCTCTACTAAAAATAGAAAAAATTAGCCGGACTACTAAAAATAGAAAAAAGTAGCTGGGCGCGGTGGTGCATGCCTGTAGTCCCAGCTACTTGGGAGACTGATGCAGGAGGATCACTTGAGCCCAGGAGTTGGTGGTTGCTGTGAGCTAGGCTGATGCCATGGCACTCTAGCCCGAGCAACAGAGTGAGACTCTGTCTCAAAAAAAAAAAAAAAAAAAGAAAACGAAAAGGGTTTCCTTAAAAGAGCCAATTTGGTGAGTTAGTAAAATTTTCTTTCCTTCCAGGTCACATACCAGTCAGTCATTCTCTCAGACATGATTACATATCAAATAAGTGATGATAACATTTTGAGTTTTGAAATGTACAGGGAAAGGCAAGTTCTGCCGGCTTTACCCTCAGGGGAAACAGATTTTTGTGGTTTAATTTGTCCCCCAGAGATCATTAGGACTGTTAATTATTTGAACCTTACTCATTTTGACTTTCCTAGGAAATGCAGCTGCAATCCTGTCCAGAAGTTTCTATTAAGGCTAATGAGGTGGGAATGCGTCTGCCCTTAAAAACTCGCATGCATGCCTCTTTTCCTTTTCACGGTTCAAATGGCGGACTGAGATGGCTGTTTCAGAACTGCATCTGGCGTTACATTCCCCGTCCTACACTTTGCACTCTGGGTACCTCCTAAACTTGACTTTTTTTCTCAGAAGCTTCCAGGTCCTAGAGAATGAGGAAGAGGAACTCATCTATGGCCACACTCCTTGCTAGGGAGCTTTACCCACATGGTCTCATGTTAACCCTCATGAAAGGCCTCAGAAGTAGTTAGTATCTCACTCACTTTACAGAGGAACAAAGAGAGGCTCAAAAAGTAATCTTCGCAAGAGCTCACAGCTGTAAACTAGCCAGGGCCCTAAGAGAAGCCTTTCCAGCTCCAGAGCCCCCAGGCTTTCCATTCCATTCAGAGATCCCCCTGCAGCTCACTGACCAATTACACACCAGGTACAGTGCCTGGGCCGTAGCCAAGGTCAAGAAATGGAACTACCATTGTGATTAGTACAACTATTGCTAATACCTCCACTGCATTTAACTATCTTCTTAGGATTGCATTTAACTATGACTGCATTTAACTATCTTCTTAGGATTATAATTTTTGTGACTCTGACTTTTCCTCCAATAAATTGTGTCCTTGGATGGGAATTGTCAAAGTCATTTTACTATTCCCTGACAATGCCTAGAACAGTCTGGTGCACCCAGTAGTCAAGAGACTTTTGTTAAGCCCAAGAGAACTCTATGGGCCCTGGTGGCTCTGGGACACTTTGGGAAATGGCTCCTACTACAGGTCTCAAAGCTCAGTGATTAGCTTTGGCTCTGTTGACAGACCATGCTACCATTTCACTAACATGCTGTGGAAGGCAGATTCTGATATAGTCCACAATGATCCCCGACCTGGTATGCCTGCCCCTGTGTAATCCCTCACCTTCGGTGTGGGCGGGTCAGAGTGATTCACTTTTAATGAATGGCATGTGGCAAAAGTGATGAGATATCATTTCTGTGATTAGCTTACAAAAGACTGACTTTGGCCTTGCCGGCATTCTCTCTGGCTCTTCTTGTGTGCTTTCTCTGATGCAGAATCCTGGAGAGGCCTACGTGACTATCTACTGAGGGTACCCTCAGCCCAGCAGCCCTCAAGGAAATGAATCCTGTCAGCAGCGTGTGAATCAGCCTTCAGATGAGACTGCAGTCCCCGCTGACACCTTGAATGCAGCCTGTGAGAGCCTCTGACACAAAAGACCCAGCTAAGCCATGGCTGGACTCCCAACCCACAGAAACTGTGAGGTGACAAATGTGGATTGTTTTGTGACACTTTAAAGTGATTTGTTATACAGTAATCAATAATGAATATATATGCCAACTATGTAATGTTTTCAGGGAGAAAGTTCTAGTCCCATTATAACCTAAATTGGAAATAAATGGAATTTGGGGGGAAGGCTCTCTGGGAATGGTCTGAGGGGCCAGGAAGCATTTATACCCAGATATTTAGCATCACCATAGTTGTTATAACTGAAAAAAATTGCAGTATAGAACTCACAAACTATACTGTCTTGTTAACTTCCTCACTCGTGGAGGCTTGATTTCTGGCTTTTCCACAGCTGGTTGGGTAGTTTCCACACGTATAGGAATAGGACTTCTAGAGACGTACCAAAAAAACAGAACAACACCAACAAAAAAAGTTTTATGGTCTTATTTTGGCCATAGAGACTGCTTTTTCAGTTAATTTATACCTTAATAACATTAATAGTCAAAAAGTCCATTTTTTTCAACTTTCTATGCTACTTATTTAATAATTATAATTATTTTTAAAAATTGTAGAAAATCCAAAAATAAAAAAACAAACTCCTCCAAATAATAGGGAAGAAAATATAGCAAGTGGGGGAATTAAATATAATTGGGGTCCCAAATAAAATTTCTCTGCCCAAAACAGGCAGCCACCCACCCCCAATTATGAGGTTCATAATTTGTTTCATAACTTTTTGTCAGTAAAATCAAGAGAAACCTATAGATAACTTGTTTTTTCTTTCAAGTAATCTGGTAGCTTTTCTATTTTAAACATAGCACAGACTATGTATTTTGTTTTTTAAAAAAAGATAAAGAAGCACAGTATATTTTATGTGAAAAATGCATAATCAGAAGACCTTTAGGACTTGCTCTAAAACATTTTAATTCTATGTACATATGAAAATGTTAAAAATTACATTTCACTTTTATCTTTCCTCAAGAATTTATGCCAGATAACCAATGGGCCCTACTCAAAATAGTGATTATTTTAAGGAAAAGTTTTCACACATTTTTGTAGTGGTCATGACTATTTCATTTTTAGAAAATCAGTAATTATCTTTTTAAGAAAGATAAGGCATCAAAGCAAGTTAAGGTCCTCAATAAGGGACCCTTCACAAGGCAATTAACACATCTGGGTCTTCATTTTCTCTTCTATTCAGTGCTTAATATGGTAGTATGTGGCTAGTGCCTAATAAATGTTTGTTGGATAAACACGTGAATCAACAAATAAGGAACTGGAGTCAACTGTATTCTAGGTTCATGATTTCCTCAAGTGGGGACCCTCAGAGTAAACGGAACATGGTCCCTGGAAGAACTTCTTGGGTACAATGGTTGGTGTCTGGGAAAGTTTCATAGAGGAGTTTCCTCTTAACCAGATGAACCACTAAGGTGGGAGACAGAGTGGAGACCAGGCTAAGTGCAGGGCACTGGAACTGCTGACAGGTGGGGTCCCAGCGGAAGAGCAGGGGGTTTCCACCAGAGGGAAAGTAGGGTGGTGAGGGGCCTCAGGCTGAGGCGTCTACACTCAAGGCAAAGGCAGTCTCCTAATGTTTCCGGCAAGGAGTGGTATAGCCAGACTCACTTTTTAGAAAGTCTTTAGAACAATGAAGAGGACCCTGGGGAAAGGAGGCCAGGAGCATCTTAGAAGACTGCTGTACCAGTAATCCCGGAAGAGAGATGATGAGGGTGCAAAGCCGGCAGGGATTATGGTCATGAAGAGAAGAGGATCGATGTGGAAGATAATAAAAGTCAAATTGGCAGGACTTAGCGACCAATTAGACAAGGGAATGAGTAGGAGAAAATCAAGCACTCCCAGGTTTCAGGCCTGGGTAAGGGGTAGGTAATGATGCCATTAGGCAAGATTGGAAAACAGGTGAAGGATAGTGAGGTGGGGTGGGAAGAGATGAAGTAAGTTTTTGAAAAGTCCTAGGGGCAGTTGGGTATATAACTCTGGAAAAAGACAAAAATTTATACCAAGAACATAAATTAGGAGTCATAAGGTAATAGAGAGAAATGCTAGCTTTTATTTTTGGCATCAAGTGTAAGAACTCCCCAGGGGAGTGGTTCTATCTAGATCACCTGGGGTGCTTGTTAAGATCCTGTCTCTACTGGTACCCACCAAACCCCTACCACACACCTATACACAAAAGATCTAAAAGGTCTGGAGTAGGACCCAAGAGTCTGTGTTTTTAACAAGAGACTCTGATGCAGTGGTCCTTGGACCCATTTTGGGAAACTCTCCCCTAGGGAGACACTGCTGGTGTGAGGAGACCACCAGGTGACATTGGGGCCACTGTGATCTATAGGTTGCTACTCACTTGGGCTGAGAAAGGAAGAGTTTCTGTTCTCTTACAATCAAAAGAGGAAGGATTTCCTTTGGGTTTGGGGTGGGGGTGGCCTAAAAGCTTAAAGAGCATGTGTGGCTCCAGCACTGGCAAGTGGCTCCAGCACATGGGGTCACATCCATGGGCCAAGGGCAGAGTGAAGAACTCACAGGAGCAGCAAGCAGAAGGCTGGTCAGGAAGGGCCTCTTGCACTCCATTAAGCAGTCTGGACTCATTTCTGAGAGCACATGGAGCCTTTAAAGGACTCTAAGCAGGGAAATGACAAGGTCAGGTCTACACACTTGGGAGACGACCCAAAGTGATTGATTTCTGTTAGTATAGCAGGCAGAGGTGTTAAAACAGAATATGCAGCATTTTTGAGACCTAAAGGAAGTTGTTTAATCCAGTTCTTTTCCATCTCTCTGGGCTCATGTTTTCTCAGTTTTATTTTTCCCCTCTGATTTTATCAGCAAATGCCCTCATGAGCAATGTTTTGAGGATAATGTTGATGACACAGAGAGTATCATTTCCCCATTCAAACAAGAAGCAACAGACCTTACATTAGCGTCCTGAAGACTGGATTTCTTATTGATATTTACAAACGTTGATTCTTCTTTTCCAACCTGTCAAAGAAAACAGTCAGGTTAGTCAAAACTGAATATGTTGGTATGCAAAAATGTTTTCAAGTCTCTCACATTGGAAAGATTATAGAAATGTGCAGGTGGACCTAGGAAATAGTTCATCAAGTATTCAATCAACAGTGAATTTTGTTCTGGTGTTCACAGAAGTTAACAAAAAATGTTTTCTTAAGTAATGGGATTAAGACAATCATTCAAATGCAGTCGATTCTTGCATTCATGCTTTTACTGAGCACCTGCTATGTGCCAGCTGAGGCTTGAATGAGAGCGGGATGGTGTGGGAAAAGCCAAACCCACAGTTTAATCCCTCACCTCAGAGTTCAGATCAGGAAGAATAATCAGCTCTGTGCTCACATAGCACTGACAGTTTATAAAGGAATTCGGAATGTGTCCTTTCACATCAGCATAACAACCGTAACAGCCTGGCAGGAATTACGTCACATGAGTCTGAGAGAAGCCTTGTCCTCTTCCCTCTGGGGAGTCTCATGAAGAATGGCCCAGAGGAAGGACACCCACTCAGCCAGCCAGGCCAGCTGGCTGCACACAGGAGGTCAACAGGAGATTCAGGAGCCTGCAGCCCTAACACCCAGCACAACACACAGAGCTTGGCCTCTCTTCTAAATATATGTTGAGCAAAGATTTCAAGGATACCAGCTTGGAGGGCACTGCATCGTTAGCCGGCCATGGTTACCCACCTATGGATCCAGCCCTGATTCCTGATCAAGGCCTTTTTTAGAGTCAGCACATACTTCTGTTGGCCTATTTGACATCTGTTTCCTTTCCCTCGCTCTGCATGGATGCCCCTGGGGAATTAACGCGTAAACCCCTAGCAGTGCACTTGGCTGTGCACCAAGCCCCCTGCCTCTATCACAACCCCTTAAAACCCTCTAAACCAGGGATTCCCAAAGCATATTTCTGAGTTCTCGTGAACACTAATTCCGCAGATGACAGCAGGAGCTACTTCACAAACTGTTCTGTGGCCAATTAGGTGTGAAAGAAAGTGAAACAGGTTTCTTTCCTGAAGGACTTCTCAGAGCCTCTAAGAGGTTAATGGGCATTGGGATGGTCCCATGGGACTTTTTTTTTTTTTGAGACAGAGTCTCACTTTGTTGCCCGAGCTAGAGTGAGTGCCATGGCATCAGCCTAGCTCACAGCAACCTCAAACTCCTGGGCTCAAGCGATCCTACTGCCTCAGCCTCCCGAGTAGCTGGGACTACAGGCATGCACCACCATGCCCGGCTAATTTTTTCTATATATATATATTTTAGTTGTCCATATAATTTCTTTCTATTTTTAGTAGAGACGGGGTCTTGCTCTTGCTCAGGCTGGTCTCGAACTCCTGACCTTGAGCGATCCACCCGCCTCGGCCTCCCAGAGTGCTAGGATTACAGGCGTGAGCCACCGCGCCCGGCCCCCCATGGGACTTAATGTGCAGCATTTCCAGAGTTATTAGGGATAATCCTATGGGGCTTGTGATCCTTGTAATATCTTGGAAAACACTGCTCTAAAATTACTGATTTCATACCTCCCCTACTTCTTTCCTGCTTTCATGCCCTTCCACTATGTTTGGCCAGGACATTTTCTTTTCTTCTCACCTATTGCTCATCTCTTCCCTACGCTTTACAAAATGAAATAATTCCAATACACTGCACTTCTTCACTGAAGCAGAAACACAGGTTCTCCACAGATAATACCTACAGCATGCAGCTATTGGGAACATGCTAGAGCTTTCTAGCGTAGATAATATCAGCTTTGTAAGTTGTGAAATATATCTCAGTTTTATTTGTTCTGTGATAGTATAAAAATGGCATATATTAAGACAAAGAGAATTTGTGATTATACCTTTGAAATAACTGAGTTTGTGATGGGAAGTGAACCTGACCATCCCGTAAAAAGTGCTACCACTGTTACCTGCAAGCAATCAGTGCCCCTGAGAATTTCATCACACCACAACTGTGATCATTATTGTCAATTTCTCCACAATGGTAGAACAAGGCACTGTGCCAGGTACTTTACATAGATCATCTAATTTAATCTTCGCAGTAACCTAAAGTGGTAGATATTATTATTTCCATGTAATACATGAGAAAACTGAGGCTCAGAGAGACTAACAAACAAGCTCAAGGTGACACTGCTGATCAGTGTTAGATGAAGATTCAAACCCACGCTACCTGACTTTGAAACTTGTGTTCTCACTGCTTCCTATTTACATCAGAACTCCAACATGGAAGACATTCTGTAAGCTTTCTCTTGTCTTTCATGGTATATTCTGGAAGGACCTAAATTATTCAGATGGCTACATACATAAACAGCAATAATAATATAAGAGATTACTGAATATTTACTTCACCCTTGGCAACATAAGCATAGACATTAGGTTCATAAGGAATGAAGAAGATAGTTATATATTTTTCTAATGAAATCATGGACAACTGCAGCTTTTTATATAATGTTTCCAGGGCAGGGATGGCACACGGATTTCTACGTGAGTGCCAACTCTGATCAACTGGTGCTGTCTCCTTGGAACACCCACCACATAGAAAATGATTCTGAGGCTGTATTTAGGGAAAGAGTGAAGTGGTCAACCCGTGACATCTGTCACGGGTGCAAGTGGGGAAATTTATGGCAGCTATTAAACTATCATCTCTCATCTCCAAATCTACCCTTTGAACCTCTTCTTTGTGGAGCTGGCTCAAGAGCCTGCAGACCTTTCTGCTTTGCCAGCTGGCTCAGTGACAGGTACTGTCAATAGGGGGCGCTCATGGGGAGGGACTTGCTCCCTCCTGTCTGCTTCCCGCCCCTGTGAGTCACTCCAGCCTTGCTTCTTCACCCCCCCGCAGTGGCAGTTCCTCCCGTAGCAGCAGCTGAATGCGAGTTGCAGTTTTCCAGCACTGGCAGATGCAGCTTCATGGCGTCTGGCGTCCACCTCAGACGTCTCAGTACCCAGCTGACTTGCCCCCCGCAGAGTCGGGGTCTGGTCCCCCCCCCCCCCCCCCCCGCGCCCCTCGGCTCATCCTCAGAGCTCACAGACACCACCACTGGGTATAGCGGCCTCTGCTCAGAAGTCTGAGATTCCACTCCACAGGGCTTCTCCTCCAAACATCTAAATTTTAATATTTACAGCACCCTCTGTTCCCTCCGCTGTAGGGATGGAAGGGGCTGCCTACAGTTTCTACCTCTAGTATCTTGGAGGAGCGTCACTCAAAGCGTGGTCCTGCGGGCTTGTTAGAAATGCAGATTCGTGAGCTCCCACCGCATTGCACTGAGTCTCCAGGGATGGGGCGCAGCTCCCAGGTGACTCACACCTGTTAACGTTTGAGAACCACTTCCTTCAAGTTCTCTTTTTGCCCTTTCACATACCTAACTAATAGCGGTACACCAGTTAATAATTCTTTATATTAAAATTCCCTTCACATGGCAGCTGTGGCTCCTGTCTACAACATGTCAGTCCTGACCGCGCCTCTTTTCTCCCAGTGGCATCGAGGAAACCCTGGGACACGGGATCAAAGGAGCGCATGCGCCCCACGCACCTGGACGTTCACGCGGGAAGCGTTCTCCAGCTGGGCTTTCAGAATGTTACACTTCACGTGATCTGCTACAGGGGAAGGCAGGAGCGGGGTCTGGAGAGTTTTCTCGGAGACTTTCTTTTCCTCAGCCTGAGACAAACCAAAATACGAACAACAGACTGTAAACCAGGAGGAAAGAAAACGCGTCCATTAACTCTTCCCAACTCTCGCGACTGCAGGTAACTAACACACAGACCTAAATACACGATGAGGGTGTCACCAACTCCTTGTATTTTTACCAGCGCTTTACTGTTTGTACAGGATTCACAAGCACATCATCTTGTGCTCTCACGAAGTAGGGAGAGGACCTATCAGAAGTGGGGGTAACGGTTCATAGAGAGGAAGGAGGCTATTCCAGAATCACGTAGCCAGGGCCAGTGGCAGAACCAAGTTTTGTTTCCTACAACCCAGGCGGGTGCTATTTGCCGCACAACTGCTCTCTTACGCAGAAAGATTCAATTCTGTGACGTGTTGGGTCACGGGAAAGTGTGCATAATAGTCATTGGTAAATTGTGACTTTCAACAAGCAAGTTGTATCCATGTTACTTTATTGTAGAGTGTCTTGGACTCCAGTAATTTGGCCCCGCTTTCACTATTTTTGCCACATCCCATGTATTCACTGAACATGTACCTATACTTCATGTGATCCAGTTGAGGTGGATTATCCAGGACTACCTATTTGAACTCTGTCCAGAGCAAAAACCTCTTTTAAATCATAGGTTTTGTGACTATTATATAGAATATGCATGAAGATATTTATGTACCTGTTAAAATGAAAAGTACTCATCCATGTGTATAACCTGAAATCGTCTTTGATGGTATACTCACCACATTTTGGGAAGTAATGTCTTATTGCTAACCATGCCTATTGTGGTTATTGCATATCCCAATGCTATTATAGTGCCTGGCACACCGTAAGTGTCTCATAAATACTACTGAAGATTATGATGATATACAGTTATTATTAGAAGAGACATGTATTTAATAAGAAAGGCACACGACCATATGATTGTTAGAAGTCAGTTCAGTAATATCAGGACTAAATGTGGCATGTCAGCCACCATAAACCAGGATAAGAATAAATGTTCCAAAGCCCTCAAGTTCTGCAAGTTCCAAAATTAATCTTATTCACTAATTCAAAAGTCCTATTGAACACCTTGGTATACACAGTAGGAATATTATGAAAGCCACAGAAGAAGTGTAAGGCAATTGGCTGGCTGACATTATTTAATAAAGAAAAGAGGACATAGTATACAGTTTCCCAGTAGGACCTCCAAACACACAGAGAAGCATTTGGTAGAGCAAACAGAACTCACCAATTTTATGTAATAGCAAAATAGGCAGAGACACAAGACCTGGATTTGAATCTCAGGTTTTTTCCTTACTTGCACCATTTTAGAAAAGATGATGATGACAGTGATGATAAAAAGAAAAATAATACCAGTAGCAAACATTTACTGAGACTTTATTATGGGTTAGCCACTGACTATGCATTTCAAACGCAAGTCTCACTGAATCATGTCATTTAACCCATTTGGAGGTTTGGAGGTAGGTACTATCATTATCCCCATTTTATAGATGAGAAAAACATAGCAGAGAGATGGGAAGTCACTTGCCCCGGGTCACACAGGAAGAAGCAGAAGAACCAAGATTCACACCCAAGAATAGTGACTTTAATTAACTCCGAAGCCAGAGCTCTTTTTTTTTTTTTTTTTGAAACAGAGTCTCGCTTTGCTGCCCCAGGTGGAGTGCAGTGGTGTCATCATATAGCTCACTGCAACCTCAAACTTCCAGGCTCAAGCAATCCTCCTGTCTCAGCCTCCTGAGTAGCTAGGCCTATAGGCATATGCCACAATGCCCAGCTAATTTTTCTACTTTTTTTTTTTTTTTTTTTTCCTTTTCAGTAGAGATGGGGTCTCCCTCTTGCTCAGGCTGGTTTCGAACTCCTGAGCTCAAGCAATCCTCCCGCCTCAGCCTCCCAGAGTGCTAGGATTACAGGCGTAAGCCCAGAACTCTTGACTACTCAGCCATACTAGCTCCCCCTAATCCTAGTTTCTTTCCTCATAAGGTTGTTATGATGAACAAATGAAAAAAAAAGATATTAGTAGTACTTTCATGTTAGATTGATGTTAGAAAAGAAGATATAACCAAAAAAAAAAAAAAAAGCATCAGATGCAAGGACACTAATGATCAATCCTGAGCCATCAAGTTGGATTTAAAGAAAACTGGCTCACTTGTTTGGAGTCATTACCCAGAAGGACTTAGCATTCTCCTTTAAGCAAACAAATATCATTTATTCTGAAAGGTGAAGTTTACAGTATACCCTTAAGATAATTTATCTTGTGTTTGCAAATCCTGTTACATTATGAAAACTGATGGATGTTTTCACTGGTGTATGAAAAGATAATTTTTAATTAGATTTACTTTTTTGGAATGGCATGCTGGGATATAAGAATTAAATTGGTTATGAAGCCCATTTGAGTCTTGTGACAATTGCTTAAGGGGATGTAGTTATATTGACAGTAATGACCTAAGACCTACTTTAAAAAATGGAATGCTGCTAAAATAAGAAAAGGATGAGAATTTAGCATTGATGTTCCTCTTGAATTTACTAATTCTAAACTGCTTTCTTTGGCCATAAAATTCAAGCTGGCATGTTCTTTTTCGATCTGGACATAGCAAGCACAGTAATGTTCCTCTGTATGAATGGACTCAGGTGAAGGCCAATATAAACTTTGGAAAATTTATGCATCATTATATGAATTTGTTTGTATGAAAGGCATCTCTTTGGGATAAAACATCTGGCTTGTAAGACCATAATTCCATCCTGGAGGACGGCTCCAGGAACGTTGTGCTTTCCCTCTTTAGCATGATCATATTTTATATTTTATATTTTACATTCAATCAATTTGAATTGTGTAAAGATACTTTATAGTTCAACATTGGAATGCAGATTTCAAAATATAGAAAAGAATGACAATTGGGCTTTGATATTATTGTAGTATTATAGTTAGAAACAGTCCATCTGTTTGGGGATATATCATTTGGGGATAAGAAATGATCAAATGCATGTTTAAATTATTCACACAAATTGTACATCTGAAATCTGATGAGATTTAAATTCCTGTGGTAATTTTGGTTACAACTCTGGAACTGGGCAGTGAAAATTATTTCTCACCATTCAGTCAAGAACAGGAAGTTGTCCAAACCTGAGAAGAATTAGAGGATTCTTGATCCTTGAGGCTGGAAAAAACCTTAAAAGCCATCCAAGCCAGTGGTTCCCAATTGTGGTGTCATGATTAGAAGTGAGGTATGTGGCAAGGTATGTTTTATTAATGATAAGGAATCATAGAGTGAAGTAATATGTTTTGCTCATGTGTTAGAACCAAGTCAAAGTTAACTAGGTAGTCACATCACTCTAGCTTCCTGGCTTACTGATGCATTTCTTTTAGTGGAGGGGAGTTATAGCTTGAGCTCCAGGGACATGCCCAGTAATCCATAGGTGTCTCAGGTATGCCTTACCCAGAGAAGCCACTATTGTCAATGTCCAGCAATAGTCATGGCAACTACAAATTACTATCGTGCTTGTGAGTTCTGTGCTACACTACATGCTGTATTTCCTTGCAAAATATTTTGAGATTTTGTCAAACTCTGGGTAAGCACCCATTAAAACCATTTGTCATGTGTATTGTAGAAGAAAAATTGAAAAGCAAGAGATTCAGACAAAGAAGACCCGTCCGGGGGCACGTGATAAATTGGGTTCAATCCTCAGCATCCAGTGCAGGCCTACTTAATAAGGATTTGTTTGGAGTGAATGTAAGTGCCACCTTGCTGGAGGAATTCTTTCCAGCCAGCCATCAGGGAGGGTGATGTGGAAGCACAGGTGGGTGAGCAGGGCTTTTAAGGTTAAACCTGAAGGCGAGGCCATCAGTGATCAAAGTGCCTGTAGGCCGCCCTGCGGAGGGATTGTTGGGGGTAGGGGGGACAGGTGGGAGGTGGAGGGAAGGCAGGAGGCGCAACCTTCCTAGGCTTTGCAGGTTAGGAGGGGGAGATTCCCAAGCCAATTCTTCCAGATTCTTCCTATTCCCTCTCATAAAGGGACAAAGCTAAGCATTAAGGTAGAAGAAATGACCCATGAGTGAAGAAGACTATTCCTTTGGGGATTTTTAAAATTAAAATATGTGTACAACGGTGGTTCTCAACTGGGCCAATTTTGCCCTTTAGGGGGAACATTTGGCAAGGTCTGGAGAGGTTTTTGGTTGTCACAACTGGATGGGGGTCGCCACTGGCATCTAGTGGGTTGTGGCTGAGAAACATCCCACAATGCACAGGACAGCCCCCATAACGAAGGGTTATCAGGCCAAAATGTCACTAGTGCCAAAGTTGAGAAATGCTCACATAGAAAACAAAGAAGCGTGTTGGAGTGCAAAGGGCACTGGATTTGGGAGCCAGAGCCCCAGGGTTCAGCCCCTGAATCCATGGCTGTGCAACCTTGAGAAGCCATTTCCCTTCCTCTGGTCTCAGATGCTGAGAAGGCTGAATGCAGCACCGGCATTTACAGTTCTAAGATAAATTTTGGCTTCTATGAGGCTGCCCATTTGGATGTAAGAATAGCTTTAGTCAAAAGGGAGCTTAGCTCCTGCCTTCTCTCCCTCCCTGCCTGTTTCAATCCCTCCCTTCCTTCCATCTGCAAGTGGTTACTGAACACCTACTAGATGCCAGGCACTATTGAGGGGGACAGGGGGTAAAAATGGCAAGAGGTAAACATGGGCGCTCCCTCGTGGAGCTTTCGGTCTAGAAGGAGGGAGACCAACTCACAGGCAGATTGGCCTGTTGGCCAAAACACCAAGGGCAATACCTAATGCTGTAATTCACCCAAAAGGAAGGTCAGTAAATGTTTGTTCCTAAGGGACAGCCTGAGCAGAAATGTCAGGAAAGATGGAGTAAGAAATCCCTCCAAGGCAAAGGCACATGGTTTCGGGGCAGGCAGGCCAGGGTCATGATCAGAGGTTTGATGCAAGCACCAAGCCCATGCTCACAGCAGAGCCCCGACCCTGGGCACCTTGTTTATGTTGATGTGCAGAGGGGGCCAGGGTCCAGCAGCCTTCACAGTGTCCAGTTCCAACTTCTTTAGATGGGCAGCGGCTTCACTGTACAAGGCAGGTGTTCCTGGACTCCGTTCTACAAAGTGGCCAGGGGAATGAATAAGGAAAGGTTGAAAGAACAGAAAGGTACAGAGGAAAGGGGACACTTGCAGAGCCCAACTCCCTGCACCCTCTCTGCCTGCCTCCTTCTCCTCCAGCAGTTCGGATGCCTTGAGTATGCATCAGCTGACGGGTGTGAGAATAGCTGAGGTCAAGGTTTCAGGCCTAACTCCCCCATTTCTGAGCTGGATGGCTCTGGGTAAGTTGCTTTACCTCTCTGACCCTCTGAGCTATTTTAAAATGAAAATAAAATTACTTACCTTGCAGGATTTCTGTGACTACTAAATGAGGTCATTCATGTATAAGTGCTTTGAAAATGTAAAAGCACTATGCAAACTGGAAAGATTAGTGCTTGGGCTAACCAGCATATAATGTGCCCTTGAAAGCCATGTTATGTTTCTAAAATCAAATCCATCGATTTTGATTTTTGTACTGCTTTGGATTAGTTTGCCACTACTTCTCCCTCTAGCTTGAATTTGTTCATTAACACATTAAATATTCATTAAATATTAAATATTCATTACATATTAAAACTTATACCAAGTATTGTTAGCAATTGAGATCTGGGAGCTGGAATACAGAGGTGAATAACACAATGTTCTAGTCTAATGCGGGAGACAGATGCATGTATAGATATTCCAAAGAAGAGTGATAAAAGATTTATTTAACTGCTATTGCTATAGGAGCAAGAGGGAAGGCACACCAGCCATATGGGGAAGGGGTGTTAGGAAACATTTCACTGACAAGGTAATATTTGAGTGGGCTCCTGAGGGATGTGTAGGAGTTCCCTAGGGTGGAGTAAAGGATTCCAGGCAGATGCAAAGGGCAGAGCTGGGACCTGGCAGAGTAGCTGGTGAGAGGAGAGTAGTTCTGTGTAGCTAAAGTGTAGGGAGAAGTCGGGGAGAGGCTGGAGACCTTGGCAGGGGCCAGGCTGTGAAGGTCTGTGTATGGACCTGGTTAAAAAATGTGGGCTTTATCCCAGGACAGTGAGGAGCTATTGAAAGGTCTTAAGGCATTTGGTCAGAGCTATCTGGTGAGAGCTATGCCTTTGGCAGCTACTATAAATATGGAGACTGCACTGGAGGGAGTGATGCTTAGGAGGCTGTTACATTTACCCAGCTACAAAAAGATAAGGCAGGCACTCGGGCAAGGGCAGTGTGGACAGGGATGAGGGGACAGAGTTCTGACTCTTCAATACCAAGTGGGGGACGGGTTCCCATTTCCGGCTCAGCCAACCCAGATTTGTTCCCCGTGGCATACAGGTGGAGGCTGAATGGCCCATCCTGTTTCACCAGCTCACAGCCTCGTGCAGTGTCAGAGCTGGGAGGTTCCTTGGCGAGCATCTCAACGCCCTCTACTCCATTTCATGGATGAGAAAACCAAGGATGGGAAAGGGGACTCAACAGTGAGAACTAGAATCGAGGCCTCTTGACTCCTGCCTCTGCCTCAATGCTTTTCCAGCCACATTTGATAAAGAGCCAGTTCTTCCCCCGAGAGATGGATACTTTGATAAAACATAATAAAAGTGAGTTGCTAGAAAAATAAAATAACAGACATACAACATCCAAGCCCATATTTTTTATTAGATTTAACAGGCATAAAATCATTCTATGATATTGCTAAAAATATTTCTATAATAACTGCTTACTCTCTATTTCTGTAAGTTTTCTTCCTGGGATCTGTAACAGAGGGCAGACTGGATCTACCTGACACCACCTTGCTCTCAGAAGTGGGATATCAGAAATGGGATGGAATGGGGTTTTCTGTAATGAAGAAAGTAGAAATCCCAGCCCCCACCTCACTCCCTTTTTTCTCTTTTCCATAGCTTGAGCTGTGCTGGGGGATGCACAAGCAGAGAACTGCTAAGAAATGAGGTGGAGAGAGAAGTGGTACCCTGTAATGAAACTGGCATTGACGGCTAAGCCATAATCCCTAAACTGCTCCTGCCTGAATGCATAAGGCTCTTGTCCACTGTTGCCCAAACCTGGTAACAAAGTATAACATCATCACCGTCATGCGCTGCACTGAAAGTTTGTCTTCCTCCTTTTTTTTTTTTTTTTTTTTAGGAGAAGGAAAGAGGATTTTATTAATTTGCTGGGAAATGAGGAGGTTGGCAGACTCCCATCTTAAAGTATCAACGTCCTCGAAAGTTTCTGTCTTGAGGGTCCAGGGAAGGCACTTGTGCCCTGCAGCATGGCTCCTCCCGATCCCCACCCCACCTCCCCTCCCCCTCCACCCCTACTCACTTGTAAGGGACTTGCTGCTGGAGTTTGGGGACCTCAAAGGTCCCTCTTTGTTGTCCAGAGTCAGTGACAGGCCGTAGTTGGAGTGATGTTGGTGCTGGTGTTGGTGCTGATGCTGGTGGTGATGCCTTCCCGAAGCTTTGGGGAGGAACGGTGTGCCCCCGTTCTCCTCGATGCCAAAAGGCAGCCGGTCCGAAGTGCTGAGCACTGGGGAAGGGAGTGGGTAGCTGTGGAGGGCGACAAAGTCAGGATTTAGAAAAGCAAAATGCCTTGCTATTTCCAGGTGTCCTTTCAAAGACATTCTTTAGGCATCAAACACCACAAGAAATAAATTCAAAAAGATAGATCCATAGAGTTATTATAAAATATAATACAACTGGCAACAGTGTACTTAAAGAACAAAGTGGAAATTTGTATATATCAGAGACTTTAAACCTTGTACCTTAAAAAATTCTTTTTTTTTTTTTTTTTGTTGAGACAGAGTCTCACTTTGTTGCCCAGGCTAGAGTGAGTGCCGTGGCGTCAGCTTAGCTCACAGCAACCTCAAACTCCTGGGCTTAAGCGATCCTACTGCTTCAGCCTCCTGAGTAGCTGGGACTACAGGCATGCGCCACCATGCCCGGCTAATTTTTTCTATATAGATTTTTAGTTGTCCATATAATGTCTTTCTATTTTTAGTAGAGACGGGGTCTTGCTCTTGCTCAGGCTGGTCTCGAACTCCTGACCTCGAGTGATCCACCCGCCTCAGCCTCCCAGAGTGCTAGGATTACAGGCGTGAGCCACCGCGCCCGGCCTTAAAAAATTCTTAACTTTGAAATATAAAATCATTTTTATTTTTTTAAAAAGACATTAAATGGGAGGGAGAAATAAAAACAACAATTAAAAAATTGTCAATGATCCTATGACAAGATTATGATGCAAATTAGAAGTCTTAGGGTCATCTTCTCTTCCACTCTGTCACCCCCAAATGCAGAGAGCCCCTGTTAACGTCACTGCTACAACATCTTTTAACTCCAATGGCTTCTCTCCTTTCTTACCAATATTGCCTGTTCGAAGCCCACGTCATCTCCCACCTAGACCCTTATAACAGTATTCTGACCAACGCCCTACTTGCTCCTTCAGCGCATCCTCTGCAGAGTAGCTGCCAGGGTGCTGCTGCTGTAATTACGTTCTGGGCCAAGGAACATGAATACATCTCCATTTCTATTAATTCTTAACCATTTTAAGACAGAAATCCCTTTAGAAATCTGATGAATGCCGTGGCCCATCCCTGCAGAAAAAGGCACCAAGATGTGCAACATTCCACACACGCACAATTCCAGGCCCTCTCCAGCCTCTCTGCAGATTGATGTTAAGAGCCATGGCTTGCAGGATAAAAGCCACCAACCATTATACGGCACTCCCAGCTGCCCCTTATCTTGTCTGATTCTCTTTTCAGCTTCATCTCCTGCTGCATCTTTCCCTATACATGAACTCCTTCCCATACTGATGCCTTTCACTTCCTTCTGCTCCCTGGAATCCTTCCTTACCTCTCAACCCAATGAAAACACCCCGCCCTCCAGGAAGACCTCCAGCCTTTAAGGCCCCGATACGCGTCCCCTCCTCAAACTCCTAGGCAGGGCTCCCCCTTCTTTCTGCTCATTCCCACAATTCAGATCTTCACTCTGCCTTCCAAGAACTCACATCCCAGCATAGGAAACCCTGTGATTCAGTCTGTCCCAATCATACTGGCACAAACTGCCAGGGGAATGTAGGAGTGCAGGCAGTTCATTCTCCGGGGGGTGTTAAGGAATGAGCATTTGGGGCAGACAGCGAAGGTTTGGTGGACATTCTTGAAAGAGAATCCTCTTACAGGAAACCCATTTCTTGTGAGTGTTTGGTAGGGGTTGAGGTTTTCAGAAATGGGCCTGAGACTCAAGCCTGGCCAGAGTCCTCCTTCCTTCCAGTTAGAGTGACTTGTGACGGCCTGTGATCCAATCAGGGACAATCAGAGTTTTCCCTGAGATTTCACACATGAAAACTGAAACAAAAAGCGTCTCTCTTTCTTTGTGACAGTCAAGCAAGGCCTCACTGGCACCTGTGTGGGCCCTAAGCACTTTTGTCTTGTCCCTTCTCTATAAAAATAAATTAAAAATTATACTTTATGACTGTATAAAAGTAAATATATCAATATCATATATTAAAACATGTTCTTCAACTAAAAGTTCATTTTCTTCTTCTGATTTTAAAAGAAATTACAACGTTTTTGTGGGCCCCTGAAAGTATTGTGAGCCCAGGGTACTGCACCTACTGTGCACAACCAGCCGGCTCTGGTTAGAAGGATGATAGAGGTCAGGTGTGGTGACTCAGGCCTGTAATCCCAGCACTCTGGGAGGCCAAGGCAGGAGAATTGTTTGAGCTCAGGAGTTTGAGACCAGCCTGAGCAAGAGTGAGACCCCCCCCCCACCCCGTCTCTGCTAAAAATATAAAAATTAGCTGGGCGCCGTGGTGTGTGCTTGTAGTCCCAGCTACTCGGGAGGCTGAAGCAGGAGGATTACTTGAGCCCAGGAGTTGGAGACCCTGGCTCTACAAAAAATTTAAAAATTAGCCAGGTGTGGCGGCACATGCCTATAGAACTAGTTACTCAGGAGGCCGAGGTGGGAGGATCACTTAAGCCCCGGAGTTTGGGGTTGCTGTGAGCTATGATTGCTCCACTCTACTCCAGCCTGGTCAACAGAGCCAGCCCTGTCTCAAAGAAAAAAAAGATGATATAAGTTGAGGTTGAGTCTATTTGTACCATCTTCCCTGGACATGAAGTATAGTATCTGCAGGAATGAGGCCAACGCACACAGGGAGACAGGATGAGCACAGGTTAAAGGCAGACGGAGAGAGAGAAAAAGCCCTAACAGTATAATTTGAGCACCTGGTTCCAGCCACAACTGAAGTAAGTGCTTTTCTTTATTTATTGCTGGAGGTAGTTGGGTTTCTCCCATTTATATAACCCACAGGCTGTAAATCAGAGGCGGTGTGTTATTCTGTTATTGTCTCTTGTGAGCAGAATTTCTTTCAGGTGGAAAAGGCAAAACAGCTGGTACAGGCCTCAGGACTAGTATGAATAAAGGAATTGTGGGTGAAGTGAAAGAACCGGATGTCTGGAGAAGAGAAGTGAGGAGAGAAGTAGCAGGAGGTGAGAATACAACGAGAAGCCGGAGCTAGTTACGAGGGGGTCATTGTGCCGGGTTATCATGGAAAGGGTTTAAGCAGAGGAGTTACATTTTGGAAGGTTCCTTCTGAGTGCCATGTGGAGCACTAACCGGTGGGAGTCACACTCCAGGATCTCCACTGGGAGACTGTCGCGGGGTGGGGCCTGGACCAGCCCAGTGTGTGGAGTGAGGTGAGCTGCCCTCTGGGATATTTCTGCAGTCGTGTGAGCAGGGCTTGCAGGCCTGTCACTTGGGGACACCAGGGGAAGGAGGGATTAGCGAGCCTTCTGCTGCAGATGCAGGAGATAGTCAGGAAGAAATGGCACTGGTTGTCCCCCACATTGCTCTAAAAGCTGAATCTCTAATCTACCCCAGCTGCCTTCTGGAGACTTTGCTCAAGGACAGTCCTACGTTGTGTGTGCATGTGGAAGGGTGTGGAAGAGGCATGATTTTGGCTTCTGGGGATCATGATCCATCCTCACCTCTCCAACCTAAAACCTAACCAGGGTGCCCCTCTCTCCCCATGGAGGCCGCACTGTGGCAGCACACCGTGCACCAGGTTGGAGCTGAAACACCTGGCCTCAGTTCTGCCCCTACCTTGCAAGGAAGCCTCAGGTGTTTGCTCTGGACCTGTTTCCTCACAAGGTGGGGTAGGCGATTTCTGGGTCTGAGAATCATCCTTTCTCCCAATTACTTATCCAGTACTTGCTTTGTCTCAAGTACTGTGCTAGCTATTTACATAAAAGATTCCATTTTACAAATGTGAAGACCTTTGCTTGATACATAGGAGGTGCTCCATAAATATTTGAGAGGAGGAAGGAAGGAAGGATTAATGAAGTGTGGAGCTGGGATTTGACAACTCCTCTGTAGACTCCAGAACCTGCTAATGTTATTTTTCCTGTCTCTCAAATATGTTGAAAATAACTTCTGTCCTTAGGAGGTGCAAAGACTGGGAGCTCAGAACAGAGAAAATTCCCTGTTGCCTGGAAGGACCGGAGGCTCGTCTTCCACTGCCCTTCCTCCCCACTATGGCCAGCCGCCTACCAGAGGCTTCAAAGCCTATTACAGCGGGCACTGTGATTGACTAGGCAAGACGGACAAGTCAGAGAAACATGGAAGGTAAGAGAGGGACCGGGGTGGAGGGGATTGGCTGAACTTGAGAATGGGAAAACACGGAGACATGGAGGGAGCAGAAAACTCCAATATTTTCAGCCTCGAGGACTGGGCAAATGGTGTGTCAATAATAGAAAAAAGGAGGTGGAGAATGAGGGCTGCTTTGAGCAGAGAAAATCATGATTGAGCTTCAGATGGTAACAATGAGTGTGAGAATGAACACCCAAAGGGAAAGATGTCTTATAGCCAAGAGCTGGCATACATTCAGGGCTGGAGGTGGAGTTGGAAAGCTTTGAGTAAGAGTTTCTGAGGGATGGCAAATAGATACCGTCTTTCATGCCAACTCCAATTGATTCGCACTCTGCTTGGAGTGCAAGATGGAGAAGGATTCTGAGGTTGTGCCCAGCTCAGGGGGAAAGACTGCTGTGATTGATTAGTGATGTCTACCACAGACTTGGAATAACAGTGGTATCATGCATTTGTCTTTCCAAGTTAAAAGCGTGTGGCTTTTAATTTCAAAACCCAGAGAAAAGAGTTAAACAGTTTGTGTGTGTATGTGCGTGTGCAGGGAGTGAGAAATTGCATTTAATAACATGTCAAGTAAAATATGCATGTGTGACTTTCATCTTAAAGCTACTTAAGGGGGAGACTGAGAAAGAGACAAATGGGAAGAGAAATAGATGAGGGTCAGAGAAGCTGCCTGATGCCAGATGTAGGAATCTGGTCAGGTGAAGGGTCTTTTGAAGAGCAAAGGTTCTTAGGCAGTGGAATGACCTGGGAGCTTTCTCAGCTCTGACGCGTGGGGAACCATCCTGAAGATTCTAACATGGAGAAGTTTTGTGGGGTTGTGGGTCCATTAAGGAAACTAATCATGGCATCATGGATTGTTCTGGGCAGAATTCCCAGAGGCGCCATTCACACAAATTCCAGTAGGTTGTGCATCCGTCCTGTTCACAGGGACCTCAGAGAAGGTTAAGCCTGCCCCAGAAGGTCCAGCAGTGCTCAGGGACCTTGGCTAAGGCCCAGGACATAAGGTCAGCTTCGTGCTCACCATCAATAATGAGTGAGGCTCATGAGGTTTCTGGCATTCTGGAAGGGAGGTCTCAAGTCCTCGTTTTCAGAGTGAGTGATAGAGGGAGGGGTACATAGGCTCCAGCCTCATCTTCCAAGAGCTTGCAGTTGAGAAGGAATCTGGCCTGGAAGAACGGGCTGCCATGTGCCCAGTACTATACTAGGCATTTTAATGTTTAATTTTCAGTTTCTATGCCAGGAAGCTGTTGATGCCTCATTTGACACTGGGGCTTAGTGAAGGTGAATAATGTGCCCTGTTGATACATGCAAAGTGAGAGTTGAAGTGCATCTGATTTCTTCTCTTCCCTTGTCTTGGCGGAGAGACCTTGTTCTTCATTCTGCCTGCAACTGCAGAGAAGCTGGTGTTCCTACTGGGGCCTGTGTTGTAGGGGACTTTATTGGCTATATTAGGGGTGGGCATTGTTATGCAGAACCAGTGAGGTTGGCAGGGGAAGAAGGTGGTTCTGCCAGCCCTGCCCAATCCGATAGGTACTCCCAATCAGAGCCTCTCCTCTCCCTGACCCTGGAATGCCAGACTACCAAACACATGGTGTTCAATCAAAATATGTTGCATGTTGAATAATGGTGTTCTCCAGAATCTACCACCAGAATTGTGACCAGTGCAGGGCAGGGATGGAGGGAGTGTCCCAAGCTGGAACACAGAGCTTTCTCTCAAAAAAAAGGCTAAATGAGAGGCTGGGCTCATGCTTATAATCCCAGCACTTTGGGAGGCCAAGGTGGAAGGATCACTTGAGACCAGGAGTTCAAGACCAACCTGGGCAACATAGCAAGACCCTATCTCTACAAAACAAACAAACAAACAAACCCCAACAAAACAAGGCTGAGTGATTGAGTGATCAGGGTGCTCTGAGGGGCCAATCATACACCCTACAGCTCAGCCATATTGTAGGTGACATGGTCTTTTGGGAGAACTCTGGGTATCTAATTATGGACAAGAAATCATGTAATTTTAGAAATGGAGCCCCCCAGATACCATCCAGTTCAGTGGTTTTAAACCCTGGATAAATATTAAAATCACTAGGAGAACCCTATACACTGCTGGATGGAATGCAAAATGGCACAGCTAATTTAGAAAAGAGCCTGGCAGTTCCCCAAAGTTAGACATTGTTATCATATGACAGCAATCCTACTCCTAGGTATATGCCCAAGAGAAATGAAAACATGTCCATGCACACACTTGTACATGAATCTTCACAGCAGCATTATTCATAATAGTCAAAAGGCAGAAACAACCCAAATGTCCATCAACTGATGAATGGATAAACAAAATATGGTATATCCATACAATAGAACATTCAGTTATAAAAAGGAATGAAATATTGATCCATTCTATGACATGAATGAACCTTGAAAATATGCTATACAAAAGAAGCCAGACACAATAGGCAAAATATTGTATGATTTCATTTATATGAAATGTTTAGGATAGCCAAATCATAGAAAGTAGAGTAGTGGTTACCTAAGACTGGGGAGGATGGGGGGAAATGGAGAGTAACTGCTAATGGGTATGGAGTTTCTTTTAGGAGGGATGAAAATGTTTTATTTTTTTATTACTTTTTACTAGTCAGGAGTGGCTGTGGGAGGAGACAACGAAAAATGTTTTAAAATTAGATCATAGGCCGGGCGAGGTGGCTCACACCTGTAATCCTAGCACTCTGGGAGGCTGAGGTGGGTGGATTGGTCGAGGTCAGGAGTTTGAGACCAGCCTGAGCAAGAGCAAGACCCTGTCTCTACTAAAAATAGAAAGAAATTAGCCGGACAACTAAAAATACATATAGAAAAAAATTAGCCGGGCATGGTGGCACATGCCTGTAGTCCCAGCTACTTGGGAGGCTGAGGCAGAACGATTGCTTGAGCCCACGAGTTTGAGGTTGCTATGAGCTATGCTGATGCCACGGCACTCTAGCCTGGGCAACAGAGTGAGACTCTGTCTCAAAAAAAAAAAAAAAAATTTTAAAAAAATTTAGATTGTAGTGATAGTTACTTGAGTTCTTGAAAATACTAAAAACATTACATGGTACAATTTGGTGAATTGTGTGGTATGTGATGTTTATCTTAATAAACCTGATTTAAAAAATAACCAGGGGAGATTTCGAAAAATATCAATGCCCAGGCCCTACCCCAGACCAACTGCATCATAATCAAGCACTAAATCCAGTGTGTGCCAGGGCTGGGAACCACTGCCTTGGTCCAACCTCCTCATTTTGCAGATGGGGAGATGCGAAGTGACCAGGTCACACAGCAGGCACCTGGCTGATCCTGGGACACTGTCCAGGACTCCCGCCCCTCCACTCGCTGCCTCAAGTGCTGCCCATCTGCTGCTCCCTCCCATCTGTCTCGGCTTCTATTTAAGGCAGCAAGTGCACTCATCAGGAAAATCCAAGTCCTCCTCAGAAGCCCCCTGGCTAAGACAGGCTTGTGTACACATCTTATCTACCCAACTATAGTTAATTCTGTAGGAACCAAGACTGTGGCCTCACATGTTTTTGTGTCCTCCACTGTGCTAAGAAAAGTGCTAAGCACATAGCAGGTGCTCAACTAATACTGGTTAGACTGAGAATAACAAAATATCAGTGCATGCAATACACATCTAAGGCCAACTCTTGTGCCTGGCACTGTGCTAGGCACAAGGGTGAAGACAAATGAGATGCTGTCTTGGCCTTCGAGGAGCTCACTGCTGCCTTGCTGAGCAGCGGAGGGGTACCTAACCCCACCTGAGGAGGCGCCAACAGGGAAGACTTCCTGGGGTGATGATGCTTGAAGTAAGTGATGCCCTGATGGATGAGTGAGCATGGTCTGGGGTAGGGGCTACACTGGGTGCTCAGGCCTGGAGTGACAATGCACACTAATTGGTGAGAGGGGACTTGCCTGAACTCAGTGTTGGCATGAGAATGAGCTTCCTGCTTTTATAATTTTATTTTTCACATTTGGATTACGAACTCATCAGGAATTTATGTGTCTTGTGAGGTAAAGTTCTAACTTTTTCTGAAATGGAGAACCAATTGTTCCAACATCACCCTAAGAATAATTCACCCTTGCCCCAGGAACTTGAATGCCATCTTCATATGTGCCAATCACTTCTCTGAGTGCTCTCAGATCTTCTCTATGCTCTCCCCCTGGACCTAATCTGTTTGCAAGGAACTGTACTTCACAGGCTCCCTGCCCTCCGGCTTCTACACAGATTTGGCCAATGACATGGCTGGAAGGTAGAAAAAGGAGGTAAGTCAGGCTGTATCTCCCCCATCTTTTTGTGCCTCAGGTGATGTTTCCAGTAGCAGGTGTGAGTTCTTTGTGGCTCTGGCTTCCTGTGGTCCTGCTCCTGGGTGCTGGAACACTGCCACCTCCCTTTGTCCCTCCAGCTCCAGGAGTGACAAGCAGGTTCTGGTTATTGCTAATTTCTGGGCTGCCTTATTGTCCAATTTAGCTCCTTAGTTCTTTCAGCCTTTGTATAGCCAATTCCGGAATTAAATGCCCTCTGAAAGAAATGGCAAGAGTAGTTTCCATTTTCTTGATTGCCCATGACTGATACACAGTATAAACCTGTGTCTGTTTCTAGATTCTTTAGTATCTAAATTGTCTAAATTCTGTTTTAATGTATGTTTTTATATCTGATAATACAAATTATATTCCCTTTCCCACATCATTACTTTTTTGTTTTGTTTTGTTTTTTTCTTTGCTGTTATCATGCACTTAGTCTTCCAGATTAATTACTTTAGAATTCAAGTTACTACCAAAAAATCCCACTGGAATTCTGATTTGGAGCATTAAACATTATGGATTAATTTGAAAGAATGCATTCATAAGGAATATGGTATTTCTCTCTGTTTATTCAGAGCTTTTACAATGTTCTTCAGTCAGAATTTTTAACTTTTTCATTAAGGCATGGAACATATATTCTTAACTTTATTCCTAGGTATTTTTCAGTTTTGTCACAACTAAAAAGGAGACCTCATTAATTATTACATATCCCCTAATATTTTATGACTAGATTACAAAGCTACTGACTTTAGGATATTTCTGCCTCTGGCCACCTTGCTGAATTCTTGTATCAGTTGTAATTCACTTGGATTTTAAGAAGATAATCACGTGAATTTTATTTCTTCCTTTTCAGTAGTTATTCCTTATTTTGTTTTCTTGGCTTATTGCATTGGTCAGGCCTCCAGAATGATACCGAAATTAGCAGTAATCTTGTCTTATTTCTGAACTTTGTAGATTACCTAGTGTTTCAACTTTCAATGTTGGTTTCTGACACATTCTAGTTATCAGGTTAGACAGTCCTCCTACTCTTAGCTTACTAAGAATCTTGAAAGATTAGCATGACTTCTTCTGAGCAAATCTGTGCTGTTCCTAAGTGAACACTACTTCCTTTCCTGAGTGCCTAAAAAAGACTCTGTTCCCAAACTTTCCTCAGTATCACCATCTAGCTTTTCAGCCTAGTTTTTGGCATTCATTTTCCAAGAAACGGTATGGCACTTCCCTGTCTGCTCTTCTGGCATTTTCCCAAAGCTCCCTACTTTTTCAAACGGTATTGATGCTGACTCAGAATGACAAGTACGAATTTCCTCAGTACTCTGGGAGGCCATTTTTCTGAGCCTAAAGTTGAACTAATCACAAAGCAGCAAAATCTTTCCTGACTATTCTCTCTTGTTTTAGACTTCAGTTTCCCTTTGTTTGTTCTCATTATCTTCTGCAGTTAGTATATTGACTGCCTGCCTTGTTGAAAAAGAGAAAAGCAAGACAGAAGTTGAATAGCTCTGCTTCTTCCTGTTAATCTCACATATCATCCTCAAGAATGGCTGTTATTAAATTGTTTATCTTTTTGCACCAACCAAAGTGTGCATCTACAAAATTTGATAGCTCTTAAAAAAAAAAAAGTTCTGTGCTCCTTTGTTTTTTAAGTTCTACCTCACTTCTCTTTAAAATACTGTTGTAAATTGTGGGTTTATCCAAGAAGCTCTTGGAAGCCTTTCTCTTTCAGGTAATCTATGCTACATTCATAGCCCATGTGAAAAAGATTCCCTTTCAGGTCTATCTTTTCTTTGACATTTTGAAATTGGATTTTCTAAAGATTAGAATACATGGAGGAGTAAATCCTGAATTTCACTCATTTCATATTAACGAGTCCAAGATAGTAGCCTTACTTTCGTCCAAGGATCTTGTCACTTACACATTTCCAACCTAGTCTTCCTTGCTGACCGGAATTCTAACAAGTTAATACCTGCAGTGTTTCCTCTACCTTCCAAACAACCAAATCATCAGGCAGAAAGGCCAAGAAAGCAACAGATTCTCTGCTTTTGGCAGAATGCCAATGTCTGGATGGCCAAGAAGTCCCCCATTGATATTGTGCCAGCTTGATGTCTCTCTTAGGAAAACACAACGAACCTCCCCTATCCAGAGTCCCTGGCATCTTGTTTGGATTGCTCACCACACACTTACCATGTGTTGCCTGTACTTAGACTCTTTCACCTATTCACGTCTTGTGTCTGAACTCTAAGGCGGGGTTCCTGGAGGCGGGATCAGCATCTATTTAGCCCGCACAGTAGACCCAGGCAGCATACACGTTCTCCAAACACCTGCCAGAGGAGCTGGTTGGGACAAACTGGTTCCTGTTTTACTTTGAGCCTATGTGGGGACAATTCCATATTCCTAATCAGAACTAAAGCATCTGCGAGATGCTGACAAAGATCTCAGTACAGCTTCCCAGCTGATAAGCCACAGAAAGGCTGCAAGGGGGCTGAGCCATTTATTCTCCCAGTCCTTGGAGTAAAGCAGACAGGACCTGGAGAGCCTGGAGCCTCAGGCTGCCTTGTCTGCTCACCCTGGTGTGCTATACAAATACATCACTTCCTATGTGTGCCAAGGACAAGAAAGAGTCTGGAAACACTGCCACCAGTCCATACCCAGTCCATTTGCCCAGAACTGTGTGTGGCTCTCCACCTGCCACTCTCTTAGCAGAATCCACTCAAGTACCCTGTTTTTACAGCAGATGGTGTCAGCCAGAATCACACCTCCTAACTGAACACCGGTGCATTAATCATGCTCTTTAAATATTCACGGGGGGGGGGGGGCGGGAAACGCTAACATTTTGGAGTGCCCTGCACTGTACCATCAGTTAACTTATTTAGTCCGCCAACAACCATTTGAAGAAAGGTTATTATTATCCTTATTTTATAGATAAGGAAAGAAGAACAGAAAGACTAAGTAACTTTCCCAAAGTCACACAGCCAGCAAATGGCACAGCTGGGGTTTGAATCCAGGCAACCTGACCCTAGAGCCCTGGGCTCTCTTCAATGCCAAGCAACACTGCTTTGCCATTTGGATGAAAGAAGCAGTCTAATGACAAGAAAAGGAATGCTGGTTGGCATTTAGCTTTGGCTTTGCTGCTGTTTGGCTATGTGACCTTAGGTAACTCACTTCACTTATCTGGGCTGCAGACACTGCATTTTTTTGACATTAAGCATTTATATATTCCAGGAACTACAGCTCAGTGATATAATTTGATCTGTGCAATGTCCAGCTGAAAGATGAGAGAAAGTACATTTATTCATCCTGGTTTCCAAGATACCTGTCACTTATTTCAATTTTAATTTAGTAGAGACTAAACAGACCAACGTATTATTACAAGTTCTTATTGAATTCAGTGCAAGCATACTGCTTGGCAGTAAGTAGAGTATATAATTGGAAAACTGTACTTTTTTCATAATGGGTTTGAGAAGAAAATTGTATCAACATCTTAGAAATGTGACACATTATGAATGTTAGTTCATTAATTAGGGATGATTTCCTACAGTAACTTAGTGGTTTTATTTTTTAAAAAAGACTAGAGAGAAATATGACTCTAAGTACCTTTTGTCTGAAAAGGTCAAAATTACTTTTTTTTTTGGCATGGTTTAGATTCCTTTGTATAGACTGCTAATTGGCAGAAAGATTTTCCAATTTGTATTTCTTTCAAGAAATTTTCCAAGCAATCCACTTTCCCAGCAATGCTAGTGTTAGCACAGGTGACAGAGGAAGCCATACTAGATTGGGAACTCTGGTTCTGATGAGTTTAACAGCTACCTGGGGCCAAAGAGGATGTCGTCTTCAACATACCAGTACTTGGCACAGTGTAGAAGCATAGCAGATATTGGTTTAATGAATTAGTTTTAGTACATTCAGTTTTAATTCTCCTTAGGTAATTTATCAAATAACTATTCATAAAAGTTGCGCTTTGGTCATGGATTCCCTAGTTGTTCCTTACTACATCATTTAGTCTCTGCAAAACTGTAGTGACATATTCCACATCCTAAAGAGTGATGACAGCCTTTAGGGTTCAGTGGTGCCCAGGCCTCTGTCCTTTGTGAGCTAGGGTAGGATATGTACCTCTATCACTGAGTCTGGAATTTTCCTTTGGTGAACTGCTATCAAATGATTCCAGTAAATGGCTATAAGCAAGTCCTAAAATTTTTCTGTCAGAAAGGCCATTTGTCTTGATGTTATTCTTGCTAAGTTTTACAATGGCTTTCTCGTTGTGTGTGTTGTCACGGGTGTGTGTGTGCGCACACACGTGTGCCACCGAGGTGCTGGGAGGCTATGAGGAAGTGGCTCTACAATTTTGTGGTGAGACCTGGGATGTTAATAATTTCAGATCAATTTCAGGGTCTGAGGCCAGAGACTTACGACTTCATAAGTTCATTTTTGCTCAGAGGCTCATGACTAAGAGTTTATTCAGTCTTTTTCCTGCCTTAATAAAGAAAAAGACACAAATATAATTGTTTACAGCACTCACTTCTAATAAGTGTAACAGTGCTTTCCCTTCTGAGTTTCTAACAGATTTTTTTTTTTACCTCTCATTTCCGTGTCCCAGTGCCCTCATTTTTTCCTGTAAATGAAGATGCATTTTTCTTTTTTCAGGTGGGCAACAGCATTGACAGACTTGCCCCCAACCACTGCTTTAAATGCATCCCCAGATGGTATCCTATGGGAGCCCTCAAGGAGCAGTGGGACAAAATAATTATTGTCATGAAAGCTGAGTGTGTAAACTAATGTCTAAACAGCCATATTCTTTATCAAACTTTGTGCGCTGACAGCTCTGGAAGACTCAGGCATGAGCTGGGAGTGTTATTTTTCCACTCCCCAGACGCCATCCAACTCACTGAATGAACGAAATTAAAACATTATTCATTCCAGAATGTAGTTTAGGTTAGATGAATAAAATGCATAATCTGTTAAGAGTAGGTTTTAGAGACTCTAATTGCATCAGATACCAGTGTGAGCTGGAGTTGGAGCTGAAAACTGGGTGTGTGTTTCTGGGGTGATAGAGATGAGGATTAACTTATTTTGGTATTCATTAGTGCTTAAAAAATCTCCTCAAATGTCCCCCAATTATTTTAGGTTTCTCAGAAGCTTCTATTCTAAACATCCTTACTTAGCCTCTGGGGCCATACACTGGGCCTAATTTTAAGGACTTGTTGGTTTAATTGCCTTTAATATAGATAATGTCCATTATTCAGCCATGAAATGAAGCTGGTGGAGCCGTTAGCATGGCAACTCCTCTGCTTTAGAGGCCTCAGCTGCAGAAAGTGGATGTTCAAACCACTCACCATTCAGGAGGGGATGATTAGGTAGGTTTCTGCGGGTTTCTTACAACATGAGCCTACCGGGGATGTTCCTCTAATTATTGTAACCCTTCTCAGTGGATCGCCTAGGCTATAGCAGTTTTGGTATTTTAAATTCTCCAGCCTTTCCTCCAGTAAAACCACAGGTGACTCTTGGGATGTGGCTATGATTTTAGATCCAATATATTGGAACTTTAATTGTAACTAAAAGGAAATCTGTCCTTCCTTGGTCCAATGCACCAGGGAAATTCACCATATCTCAGTGGGTATTTAGGAAATCTGAGTGGACAGTTCTCAATAAACTCCCAGACAGGAAAGAAAACAGATTTTAGAAATCTCAGGATCTGGAATAATTTGGAAAAACAAAAAACAAAACAAAACAAAACAAAACCAATTCCTTTATTTTGGCTATTTTACTGTTGCCCAGTATGCCCTTTTCAGCTCTCCAGGGTGGTATCATGCCTATGGTTACCTAAACTTCTGGCAATCTACATTCAAAAAATGTCTGGTAAATATCAACTCTTCCCAGCCTTCCCTTACTTTGCTAATATTAATATAAATGTTAAGATGACACAGTTAATTGTACTTCATCAGCCTGATCTTTATTAAAGAGCATGACTCAAGAATAGGGGTTTCAGACGGTTCACAGAAAGCAAATAAATGGCATTCAGAAAGATGAAAAGGTGTGCAGCCTTGCTCAGAGACAAATGTAATTAAAATGGAAATTCTGGGTTTTACCCATCAGACAAACAAAAGTTTAAAAAAAAAAAAAAAAAAGCTAGCAAAGGCTTTGAGCTTGCTTCCTGTGAGGTCAAAGAGGCATTGTCATAATTGCTGGGGGGCGTGTGTGTGTGTGTGTGTGTGTGTGTGTCTGAGAGAGAGAGAGAGAGAGAGAGAGAGAGAGAGAGTCAGGAATGTAAATAGAAATATCTCTGGGGCCGGGCGCGGTGGCTCACGCCTGTAATCCTAGCACTCTGGGAGGCCCAGGTGGGCGGATCGTTTGAGCTCAGGAGTTCGAGACCAGCCTGAGCAAGAGCGAGACCCCATCTCTACTAAAAATAGAAAGAAATTATATGGACAGCTAAAAATATATATAGAAAAAATTAGCCGGGCATGGTGGTGCATGCCTGTAGTCCCAGCTACTCGGGAGGCTGAGACAGGAGGATCTCTTGAGCTCAGGAGTTTGAGGTTGCTGTGAGCTAGGCTAACGCCACGGCACTCACTCTAGCCTGGGCAACAGAGTGAGACTCTGTCTCAAAAAAAAAGAAATATCTCTGGAGGGAAATTTGGTTAGGCACTATCCAAATTACATACGCACATACCTTTTGACCTAGTGATTCTAATTCTAGGGAATTTACTCCACAGATTTGTTCAGGTGCACAAATAGAATGTTCAAGAATGGCAGCACACTTACAACTTCAGGGAGTTGATGCAGCTTAAATGTCCATCAATATTGATTGGTTAAATAAATATATGTGCTTGTTTATATGCAGAATAGCTCTAGATTGACACAAGAAATGCTAACAATGTTTGCCTTGGGAGAGAATTAGGGAATAAGAAGATAGAAAGGAAAAGTAACTTTTAGTTTGAATTTTTACCACTATCTGTATTATCTATTTAAAAAACTAACCAAAAACATAGTGTTTCCTTTTATTACTATCTTTCTACTCAGTCTCCTAATAGTTAAAAGCTTCCTCTGCTTCCTCTAAGATGAAATCCCAAATTAGACAAGTTGGGAACCAAGCAGATGCTCTGTTTCAATTCGCCAAACTTTCGAATCCCAATTGTACCAGCAGAATGGATTCTCGGCAGTCTCACCAATTCCTTACTCGGTGCCAATTCTGCCGTTTGCAGATGGGAAAGCACTGTCTACAGTCCACCCGGACAGTTATTTCCTAGTATTCTCAGACAGAAATACCATTTCTATCTCTTTTTATTCCCTTTCAAAAGATCCCCATGGTGTTTCTGCTCTTAGTTTGTTAGGGTTTCAAAGGGCCGTTTCTTTATGTATTGTGTTAACCCTCTTCCATCTGATCTTTCCTTTGGAACCAAACATCCCTTTCCATTGCTAAATTTAGAATGTACATCTTAAGCCATCAACCTATGAGATAGACCATTTCTTGAGCTAGACTTTGAATCTCCTTGGCCTGTTTCTCTCCATATGGACAGCTAAGGCCTTACATCTCAAAAACCACCAAAAATTCTTACCAGTTAGCATCAAACACTGGGCAAAGTGCCTTTTGTACATAATGCCATTTAATTCCCTTAACAGTGAGATATTGGTAAATTCCATTTGGGGTTGCTGAAAATGAGGCATATGGAAGAAATTGGCCAAAAGTCACACAGCTAGTAAGTAGCAAAGCTGGGATTCAAACTGTGTGAGATTCCAAAGCTTCCACATTTCACCTGGTCAGAGAACTAGGGGGCTCTTGCCCTCAGCATCAGAGCGCCAGACTGTGGACTCCCTAGTCCTCCTCTCATCTGGCTGGCAATGTCCTGCTGTTTTGCTTCTGCAAACTTCCACCTGCTTCCCCACTATGGGCTGTCACCTTGTTATTAAGGTATGGCACAATACCTTAAATAGCATTATATACGAAAGACACTCAGGCCAGTGTGTGCACATACCCTGTCTCCTCCAGTGGCTGGAATTCACTAGTGTTTTGTTTCTGGAGTGAGGAGGGCAGAACAATGCCATAGACTTGGTTTGATAGGTTGGGGGGAGAACATTTAAGCATGAAATTAAAGCCATATAAGAAATCACAAGAATTCTCACATTCTTCTGCTTTACTTTGGGCCTGAGAAGTGCAAGACTACACTGAGCAGACAGATGGAGCTACTTATTATGCTGTCCCATCCATTTACTTAACATCACAGAGTTGGCCTCTGACGAGAGTTAAAACTGAGCCACTAAAGCACGGACGGACATAACCACATACGCAGCTTTCCTTTTCCAAAGTGAGGTCCTGCCCCCTCCACATTGGGCTCTCTGCAGATGACTTAAAAAAATGCAGGTTCTTAGGTCTCACCCCTGACCACTCAGAGCCCAGCAACCCACACTTTTAATAATCTATCCAAGTCATTCTTTGCCTCCCTAATTTTGGGGGAAGGGGGCCTATTGGAGAATTATTGAGGATTTCTTTTTCTAAGGCTTAGCTGAATGTGAATTTCACATTTGTTTGCCTTTCACATACCCCAAGGGCTTCTTAAAATGTGCTGTTTTTTATGTGCAAGGGACCTTCCTTTAACAGCACCTTGCTTTTTCCCTCTCTGTGCCCTCGTGCCTCGCCTCTGCACCTGTCCGTTGCCTCCTGTAGCGAAATGGTGGAGGAGAATCATCCTAGGCCAATTTCGGGCATTTACCTGGTATGTGTGGAAGACTTGGTTGGCCAGGGAATTGACTTAGAGCTCTAAGTTTGAGAAATATTGATCTGAAGGGATCAATATGGCTGCTCAGAGAGTTCTTTGATGAGCTCAGATTTTAAAGGACTAGTTAAAAGCTGCAGAGTCAAGGGCAACAAAAAGGCTGTGTCATTAGTTGTGTTCAGAGGACCCAGGAGGCTGGAGTCACTGAGCTGGAAGGTGGTGCAATATTAACAGGCAAGAAAAAGAGGAGTTCCCACAGCGTCTGTACTCCTCCATCTTTGCCGCTAAGGAGCACATCTTCAGTATAGAAACAGCAGGCCAAGAAATGAAATAGCCCAGAGGGCTTTGAAGGCCAAGGTAATTACCTGGCAGGATTTGAAGGCTTCTGGCCCACACAAATCCCATCACTCTGACGACACTGTCAACTCACTGTTAGATGTTCTGAGGGACCGCAGTAACATGAATGGATGAGAGAAGGCCAGCAAATATCCAAGTTTCAAAAATGTGAAAAGTTAATTCCATTAGTTATGCAATAGTGAACTTGGTTTTACTGGCAAGTTATACTCTAGAAGAAATTATTAGTTTGTGAGCTCTTCGGAAGGAAGCAGTAGAGTGGATCACCTCGGATGAGGAGTGGTTCACTGAGAACAAATAATGCCCAATCTCTGCTCCTTTGAAAATGGGACTGTTGTTGAATGATGCCTGCATGGATGGGGTTCTGAGACTCGGGTGGGGGTGGGGAGGTGTGGAGAGGGTTACTGGACCACTGGAGGGGGGTGTGTTTGGGGAGGAGGCAAACAGGATTATCAGATCACAGGTGATGGACAAGGTCGCTAGCCACTGGTGTGTGAGAAGGTGTGGACAGTTACTAGATCATGGGTGCTGGTGATGGAGGGGATATGGTTACTAGGCCACTGATGGAGCTGCATGGACAGTTAACTACTGGTGGTGGCACTGATGATGGTAACAGAGGTGAACAGGGTTACTAGATGGCTGGAGGGGGTGGTTGGCTCTCTAGTTCATAACTAGATTTCAGTGTAGAAAGCTGTTCAACAGAATTTAAATCTCATGGAGGTGTGGACCAACAGGGTCACAAATGGTGGAATGATTAGCAATGAGAGGCCACAGAGCACAAGGGTTGAGAACACAGGCTCTGGGGTCAGCATTCTGACTTACCACTTACCGCCTGCATGACTGTGTACAAGTTGCTTTCGTTAAACCCTAAGCCTGAGCTTCCCCATCTATGAAAAGCAGATACCACCCACCTCACAGAACAGTCAGGAAGACCAAGTGAAGTGACACATGTACAATGTGAAGCACAGCATTTGGCTATTAGCCCCTATATATTAGTGTAGATCAGCATCAACCTACTGGGGTGTCCAGTGTCATATCACTGGACTATCCTCTATGCTGCTCCATATGATACTAATGCTTCAAATGAGAACACAGCTGATATACTGAATAATATTCAGACGATGAAGCTGAATGCAGAAATAACATGGTGGTCAATGTCCTACTCAAAATATGATGCCCCCAGACTAGATAAGGTTGTTCAGACACCTTCAGACCAGCCCAGAGATGACATATTACTGCCTGTTATCTGGTTAGACATTTCCTTTCGAGTGAAAGTGGAATAATCCATTTACTCCATTCATTGAGCACCTGCTATGTCAGGCACTAGGGAAGAAAGGCAAACAAGACACAAAATTCAGACTTGAGGAAAGTACAGGCTTCAGGATGAGATGAACAAAAGAAATGCCATGAATGCGACATTATGGTATGTGGGGGTGGGAGGAGAGGAGGTAGTAGTGGAACACAGAAATTAACCCAATTGCAGAGGTGGGGGCTGTCAGAGAGTCCCTGGGAGATGATGGCTGAGCAGAGGTTTAAGAAATGAACAGGAGTTGGGGGAAGGGAATGGGAGTGACAGAATCCTAGGCAGAAGGAACACTATTTGCAAAGGCACAGATGTGGGTAACAGCAGGGTGCGGCGCATGCCAGGATATACAAGCAGTTTGGCATTGTAGGATTTTTAAACAGGAGGGTGAGAAATGGAAGAAATATGCTAGGGCAATAGGATGGAAACAGAGCAGGGGAATTCCACTGAGAGGGCCTTGGACTTCCTCCTGTGGGTGATGTCAAGTATCGCAATGGCACAGATAGTGTTTCAGAAAGATCGCTCTAGTGACTCTGAGGAGGATGAGCCCGTCAGCAGAGACTGGAGCCAGGGAGACCAGCAAGGGCACCGTGGAGAAAAGATGCTGCTACAAGATCAGTGTTGGTGTGAGAAGAGAAAAGAAGGGCTAAACACAAACAAGGAGGCAGAGTTGAGCAGACCTAGGCACTGCCTGGATGTGGGTGGCGAAAAGAAGAGTTGTGGATGGTGTATACATTCTTACTGTGGGTAAAACAGACAGAATTCCAGTAGAAGAAAAGTTGTTTTTATGGTGCAGGGTTGGCGGGGGAAGATGACAAATTCAATTTCTGATATGTAGAGTTTAAGGTATACACAGGATATCGAAGTTGAAATGTCAATCCAAAAACTCACAGGAGTCATCTGAGTTAGAGATAATGGTTTCAGAGTCAACAGCATTATAAAATCATGACAGAATGATAAGTGAGAAAAGCAGTAGGCAGAGGACAGACTCTTAGAAAACACCAATATTCAATAGGGTGGCAGAAGAGGAGGCTGTTAAGAAGACCAAAGCTGCCAAATGCAGTAGAGAAAGATCCACTAAGTTGAGGAATGAAAAGTATATACTTCATTTAACAATTAGGATGTCTAAAACATGCACAGTGTTTAGCCTTCTTGGTTGCAGACAACTGAATCCACTCAAGTTACTTTAAGCAGAAAGGAATTTATTAGAGGGTATTAGATACATACACAATGCCCAGGAGGCCACAGACACAGATTTGGCTAGCCAAGAAGAGCAAAAGTAGCCAGGACAAACACCCACCACCTTCACCATAGGACTATTATCGGAAAAGCCCCACTGCTACCACTTAACTCTGCTTAGCACCTTTGACCAGGTACTACAACCTCCTCCAGAGTTGCCCCAGATAAAGAAATGTCTCAGTTGCTGTGCCTACAAGAAGAGCCACTCTTGCCAAGAGCAGCCTCATTCAAGGATGATCTTGCTCCACACCACCTGAGTGCTCACCTTCAACTTCCAAAAGTCAACTGTTCCTTGACCAAGGTCATTCACAAATGAGACTTCTGCCAGTAGCAAGAATCAATAAAAAGAAGATGGAGTCCAAAAAAAAGCAAGAATAATCTTTATTCCTTGGAAACACATTTGTAAAAATGTTATCAATAAGATGAAAAGATTCAGAACACATTTATTTGTATGCAGCACATACACTGAGGATCAGAACAATCTGCTAAAATGGAATACACCTGTAAACAAATATCTTCGGGAGAGTTTATAGGCGGTCGACTCCACTGTGCAAGGTAAGCAGCTGATACCCTCCTTCTGAATAGATTTTTGTGGTAACCAAAAGAGATCAGATTTTACCCATAAAATATCTAAAAGGATGTCAATACCATTTTTAAAAGGGCTTAAAATAGGGAATATTACAATAACATATAAAAATGGCAGAAAAATGAATTGGTTTCACAAAAATACTAATGAAAAATATTTCAGGCCTATCTATTAAGGGATAAACATATTTTGACTCAGGACTTGAAATGGGGGAAATAAATATTTTGGTACAAGCTTTACCCTAAAAGACAACATATTGATTTCTGGTTCTATAAAAAGACTGGGACAATGCCCATTCTATCCTATTCTACAGAATGCTTTGGCACAACTTCAATAAAACCTTATATGCTTTCATTCGAGCCATAAATGAATCTCAATTGCATGGTGCTTTTTAAAAGAGCGAAGTCTAGGGTAAAAAAACCACCCCCCAATTCTGACAGCATGTATTCACAATTATGTCTTCTGAAATCATGCAAGTTAGCAGCACCAATCATTAAGACATTAAAAATTATACTTGAGCAGCAAATTCTATCAGAATGGATGCTATGCAATTTATGATTAGTATAATTGCTGAAATTCAAAGTGGCTAAACTGCTTTAAGATATGAAATTCAAAGTCTCCCTGTATTTATATAACATCTAATAAGTTACATACTTTATTTAGCTTCTGAAAGGAGTAACCCCCTGTCAAAGTGGGTACTGCAGTTTTCCTTTGAGGAATTTAGTTTGAATCTGTGTCCTCAGCCTAAAAAAAAATTTAAATTTTAATAAATCACAGAATTTTAGAGTCAGAAAGGACCTTGGAGATCACTTGGTCCAACCCACTCTTTTTAGATGGGGAAAATGAGGACAACTGAGGAGAGGTGACCCGTCCAAGGTCACAGCTAGACCCTAGCAATCTTGATCCCTAAGACAGTACTATGTGCCAAGCTATCTTCCCAAGCTTTTCTGGCTTTATTTGGTCCCATTAATTAAATAACAAAGAATATCTGATACATAGCAATATGATAAACATAGACTTTTACTCCAATTTTAAAATCATAATATCAAAATGATTCCTGAGCCTTTAACTACCTTCATTTTATTGAGAATGCAGTCGACAGTAAATTATCACTAACTATGGCGGTTTATCTTCCAGTATTTACACGGACACTGAAAACACCTTTCAGAACTACTCCTTAAAGACACTTGTACGAGCACATCCGTGTGATGCCAAGACACTTCTCATGGAATGCAATGAAACCATGATGGTGAATGGAAGTGAGATGCTTCAGTCTGTCAAAGTGCAGTCATGAGTTTATCTCGATACATCATACTCTGCATCCCTCCTAAGTTCTTCTGGTTCTGGTCGTGCACATAATCAAAAGGGCTGTCATCTCCACTGGCCGATGCCTTCCAATGCGACCTGTCATCCTGAACGGATGGTCTGTTGTGTTTGCAGAGTGAATGATTAGTGGGAGAATGGGAGAAAATTCAGAAATGTGAGTAAAACAACACAAACACAAAGGAAATGGACAGGGGGAACCATGAACCACGTAAATGGGGATGGCTTACAAACGGAAATGAATGGATTTTCACTAGATAGATGAGCTGCATTTTTAAAATATTATCAACTTCCAAGTAGAACAAAGCTCTGTACATGGCTGAGTCACCATTTCTCAAAGGGGGTCTGGTGGATAAGTCAGTCTGGAGAAAGTACTACAGGACTTCACAGAGCTTTTATCATGCTAATGTGCACTGTAAATGCCTTAGGCAGCACTTGCCAAAAGTCTTTGGACAGCTTGATGGGAGACAGAATGCTGGGCCCCACCCAGAGCCTGATTCAAGTGGTGGTGGGGGGAGAGGCTGGGAACTTGCAGTAACAAGCTCCCAGGTGATGCCGAGGCCCCCCTCTCCCCATGGCAGAGCCCCCAAGGGAGGAGCTGTCTGCAGCCTTCCTCAGAATTCCCACCATGAAAAGCTGGGCTAGGTCATGCCTCTGAAAGAAGCCAGTATGATAAAGGAGGCAATGATAAGTACAAACTTTGTAAAAGCAATGTTAATAAAAATAGCACTTCTATAAATCTCTTCCATTTCTCTTGCCTGGAAAAAAAACCCCTACCTTTGAAATACGGAATGATCCCTCCATGAATCTAACTGGCTTTAAAAAGTTACATGAATATCAAGTATTTATAATAAAATCACCCTGTTGTGTTACAGGATCCCCAGCAAACTTTTATTTGCCTTGCTCTGAGTGGGTTTATTTCCATCACTCCATTCCCCATACGTTTTTCAAAGAGTACAAGGCTAGCAACCTCACCTTTATGCAAGCTGAATGCACCAACTCTTGTTTCTGAAATAGCTTCACACATAAACACCAATTAAGACTGATCTAAAATTCAAATCTTAAAGGAACGTTTGCTTTCACAATGCTAGCTTTAAAAAAACTTTCAAGCCTAACTATAAACACAGTACAGCAGATGCCAGCTGGCTCAGGAAGGATTATGGTAGGTTAGGGCCAAGGTCGGCGAACGACAACCCAACCCCACTGTTTGTTTATTGGTAAAAAGCAGTTTTATTGAAACACAGCCACAGCCTCTCATTTATGGATCGTCTATGGCTGTTTCTGAGCTAAAATGGCAGAGCTGAGCAGCTGTGACAGCGACCACAAAGCCGAAAATAATGACTATCTGGCTCTTTACAGAAAAAGTTTACTGACCCCTGGGTTTAGAAGATCCATTGCCACAAAAAGCAAACTCTTCCCCTCCATCCCTGAGGGAAAAAAATCCTTAAACAACACAACAACAAAAATCCCAAAGGTTTAGTCACATTTTAAGTAAATGAATTCTCAAGACAGAAAATGTTACTTCGAAATTTTAAGTAACATCTCAAATACAAAACCAAACCAAAAATATCTTGAGGTTAGAATAAGGTTTTTAAAAAATCAATTCTTTTTTTATTTTATATTGCACAGAGCATGGCTTTAGTAAATCCCCACTCATCACTAGCTTCCTTTGCTCTGCGAATCGTTCATCTCTGCAGTGACAATGCAACCCTTAGAGAGTTATGTCAGACGCAGACCTTCAGTTCATAACTAACTGGAATCTGAACTTTCGTGGAGAAAAAGGAGGGCTTTCGAAGGCACAGCTTCTGTGAGCTCCAGCACTTACCTGACATTCGGAGAGTGAGGATGCCATCGGGGCTGGCTGGGGTGGATATTAGGATGATACTGAGGCTAGAAATAAAATACCAAACTTGATTATTTGATGACCTTTTAATTTCAATGGTCTTTATTCACTGTCTCTTTTCCTGGGGCCTTGGGGGGGGGGGGTGGTGAACAGAAAGGCTGTAACCAAACCCTGGCTGGGGGTTGGGCGTTTCCCAGGATCATCGAGTTTCCCCCGCTGACAAAGGCTGGGAAGCTGCCCTCGGAAGGAAGGTGACAGCATCTGCCTTGAAAGAGGCCATCCAGAGTGCCCAAGAGAGGCTGAATTCATCTCTCCCAGGGGAGCAGGCGGAAGGTGCCAGAAAGATGGGGAGAGTGGGAGGCAATTTCCCTCTTCAGAAACGATTTTTGTCACTGCTGAAAATGACGATGACCACGTGGAACAGTTACATCTGCACACAGACAAGGACGGGATGGGGACGCTAAGTAAGGCGGCAGGGCTGTGGGTGAAAATTTTTTCTTTCTCCCTTGGTTGAAGCAATAAAAATAATTTTCTAAAATGTAATCCCGAACAAAATACCAAAACAAACAAAAATCCAGCCATCCAGCCAGAGCACTTACTATCTTGATAAAACTAGAAGAAGAGAGGGAGGAAGAAAAGAAGAGGAGGAAAGGAAGGAAGGAAGCTGCCCATTTTAAGATGAGAAAACAGGCCGGGCGCGGTGGCTCACGCCTGTAATCCTAGCACTCTGGGAGGCCGAGGTGGGCAGATCGTTTGAGCTCAGGAGTTTGAGACCAGCCTGAGCAAGAGCGAGACCCCACCTCTACTAAAAATAGAAAGAAATTATCTGGCCAACTAAAACATATATATATAGAAAAAAAAATTAGCCGGGCATGGTGGCGCATGCCTGTAGTCCCAGCTACTCGGGAGGCTGAGACAGGAGGATCGCTTGAGCTCAGGAGTTTGAGGTTGCTGTGAGCTAGGCTGACGCCACGGCACTCACTCTAGCCTGGGCAACAGAGTGAGACTCTGTCTCAAAAAAAAAAAAAAAAAAAAAAAAAAGATGAGAAAACAGATCCAGACCGACGACTCTCAAAAGGACCAGAGTGAATGACGCCTGCCAGGCAGCAGGTGCCCGTCCACTCTGGCCTGCAGAGGGCAGTGGCCCTAGACGTTGCCAGAAGTCACGGAGCTTCTTCCCCAGGCTAAACTTTCCACAGGACACATTCAGCCCTCCTGACATTTACACCACTACAGTCTTGCCACCATTACTCTTTTAATGATTTCTTCCCCTCCTTCTCCCTCTCCCACGGCTTTGGCTAACAAGCAATAGCCGGCTCTCCGGTATAGAAAATTCCCAGCAATTCTGCTCATTCAATTTTCATGGACTGAGATGCCCTTCCTGCCTACTCTGTATTCCAGTGGCCTTTCTCTTCTCCTTCAAAGGTGTCTGTCGAGAAGCTGAGTCTGCAGCCCCCGCAAAGGACACGCTGCAGGAAAAAGGAGAAAGTCCCTCCCAGCAGAGCGTGAGCGCTGACCACAGCGTTAGCACCTCCCGGAGGCAGTCTCTCCACATTTCTCTCCTCTAGGGGATACAGAAACCGCCAGAATTCGGAAGATTTGCCCAAAGCCAAACTATTCCAGGTGTCTTAATCACACAGATCCCAAACAAGGTTCCACTCACTGGGTCTTCAACGAAAGACAACTGCACCCTCTGTTCTATTCTCTGCCTCCAAACACAATCAAATCAGACTCACCAGAGAGCGCTGGCAACCTTATCCACAGACCTGGAAAAAGGAGATGCCAGACCCTTCCTCAGTCTCCTGTGGTAATTTTTTATTTTTTTTATTTTTTTACATTCTCAACTGTTGAGAGTATTTTAACGTGAACCCAGGTGGTTCTCAACTGGTGTAGTCGAGAAAAAGGAAGCTAAACATCCTGTAGTTCCAGGGACAGTCCCAAACAATGAAGAACTGTCCCTCCCCAAATGCCAGTGGTGTCCTCACCGAGAACACGGCGATCCACCCTTTGCAGTTGGCTGACCTTGCTGCGCTCAGAGTGAGACAAATGCTGCACAGCCTCCCGAAAAGCCCTTGTGGCACTCAGATGCAGGCCAGGTCGTCTCTCAGGACGTCCTCTTCCCAGTCTCCTACCAAACCCTGACAGAGCAACAGAGGATCTCTAAGACCAGCAAAGGTGCAAGGGACCAGTGGTTGCCAAAGACGCTGAGAGAACAATGTCTTGGTGACAGTTCCTGTAGATTTGATTTCAACGATCGCCTCGACGTTCGCTCTAAGCAGAGAACGCGCAATGAGAACACATCTGACAGCCGGGTGGGGCAGGGGCCGGGCCGCGCTAAGCCGCTACGCTTCGTTTTTATTTTTTCTCTCCCTCAAGCACCACACTCGAATCACCCCTCAACCACTTGTCCCTTCCCCTACACCATTCCAGTTACTCACGACTGAAAATCGCTCAACAAAAACCAACCTGTGAATAAGAAGGTTCAAGCACCCACGGCAGGCAAGGAGAGCAGGAACCGGACTTCTCCCCTACCACGTTCAAAGCACTTGTAACTTGTTGTTCCCTCACACTTGCAAGTAATTTCCAGGTTCTGCACACGGGGAATGTGATTTCATGTATGGAAATCAATTATCACGATATTCTTCTGAGACATAATTTGGAAACCTCACAAGGATGTACACTGGGATCTCACCCATATCTAAGGAATTAACATCTCCACTAATGAAAGACCAAGAAAGGGGATATGTTAGAATAAGGCTCCAAAGTGAAATCGTTTATGGAATAGCTTCATTGCTTGTGACATTCAAATCCAGACTGATGACAGGGCACAGAAAACCCAGGAGAGTAGTGTCCCTCAGGCAGTCACACCCACCCAGGACAACCGCTGGCCCCAAGTTAGAAGTCATTAGACACAGATGCTGCTTCTAAGCACAAGTGACCACCTAGGAAGTGAGGTACACATCACCAATCCAGGGTCCCCTGCCCAGCTGCTCCTTAGAGCCACTGTAGGAGCTCTGAGGCTGTACCGGTGCCCAGATCCTACCCCTAGAGTTTCTGCTTCAATCTTTCATGGGTGAGGCCCAAGCACTGGTTGTTTTTTTAAAGCTGGCCAGACGGTTTTAATGTGCAGCAGGACTGAGAACCACTGGTGCCGGAGGCTTCCAATCAAGATCAGAGAAGGCACTGTGGAGGAGGTGGCTTCCAAGCTGGTCTTTGAGAGATGTTTTAATGTACTGACAGGAGGCAAAGGACTTGCAGGCAGACAAGCACAGGCAAGGGAACAGTGGGAAGAAACGATGGGGCAACAATTATGTAATTCCCCACGAGCTAAACATATGGTGTGTGCTGGGAGCGGTGAGAAGTCGGAGCCAGGTGGTAGAAGGATGTGAATGGCTAGAGAGAGGGACGTGCTTGATCTGGGCTGGGCTGTGGACCACACCTTCCATGCTACTGAGTCCAGGTGGATGGGAAGGTGAGAAGTCTGGTTGGCCAGACTGAAAGAGCAGAACACCAGCCACCGAAATGTACCTGTGCTCCTTCTAGGTGATGTGCCTAGCACAGTGCTTCACAAAGTGGGTTCCAGAAACTACTGGTCCATTGATGTTAATGGGTTCATCACCACCCTTTCCAAAAAAAGGGAGGGGGAAAGGCTAGTTCTTTAACGGGGGGGGGGGGGGGGGGGGGGGGGAGGACCAAGATGCAAATGATTTTGGGAAACACTGGATTAAGAAAACAAACACATGTCTTTCTTGCAGGATTTCCCAGTACTTTACGCTCCAATGGGCACTGTAAAATCCAAGAAGGACGCACCATTTCCCAAACCCTTGACCAAAACATCCTTTCCTGGAGGCACGTCTCAAGGGACTCGTGTTCCCTAGGCCTAGAACACACTTTGACAAAAAGCTGCCTCATTTGAACGCCACTAAGAGGTTGTGTCTGCCCACCCAGAAACTTAAACATATGTCCTGACACTTGACAAGGTTAAGAGAAACAGGCAGTTCAGACGGCCAAGCAGCAGCAGGGCCCAGGAGGAAAGCGTTCCCCTCTTATCATTTTCTCAGAAAACACATACTGTTGTTATTTCCTCAATATCTGATTTTAAGTATGTCTACTCACTATGGAAAATCTAGAAACTTTAAGAAAACCTTTAAAAGCAGTATCTTACCTGGTAATTATGGACTTCAGGATTTGTTTTAGAGCTAAAGAAGAAAAGAAAAGAAAAACTGTAACAGGTGGTAATAACAGGCATTATTATTCATTTATTTAATAATCGTGAACTACTGCTATATGCTACCTGCTCCATTAGGAGCTTTCACATACTATTTCTTTTCGGTTACTGGCTGCTTAAACAAACATATAACCAGGGAAACCACAAACAGCAACTTTCATTTGTCACCTTAGAGCTCACAAATGGAAACAAGTAGGTAATATTCCAGAATGCAGCCTTGATGTCCTATTTTGGTGGCAAAAAGGAGGTTCTTTCAGCTGGGCATGTCAAGTCATTTCAGGCTGCCCTGGCATTGCTGGGTGGCCCCACGGGATCAGGAAGCTCTAACGATGCTCAGAGATCTTTCCAGCTGGAGGGAGAGTCACCAGCCACTTCTGAGCACCTACCACTGGGCACTGGACCCCTTGCCATTAAAAAGGCCACCGCTGATCTGGCCACCACTCTGGAGTGTTCACTCCTGACGAGGCCTGCGCTGGAAACTTCATGTCTGTTATTATTTAATCCACACAAGGCTATGAGGTCAACAAATGTTACCACCTCGTTTTAGAGATAAAGGAACAGTTGCCTAACAGAGAATTAGGAAACTCGCTCAGGGTCACCCAGCTAGTCCGTGGCAGAGCCAGGGCTGGAAGCCACATGTGCTTAATCCCAAAGCCTATCTTCCTTCCTTCTGCTAAACCAACACGGTGCTCAGAGGGCCTGAGAAAAGGTCAGGGCTCCTCGTGCATGATGCTGTTTTGATGGAATCTTAACTATAACTACTCTGGTTTAAAAAAAAAAAAAAAAAAACGGATGCAGCAGGTTGGTATAAAATACAATGTGTTTAAAATGCAAACTCAACATCTGCCAGAAAAACCACAAACATGGCACAATCATCAGGCAACCCTTGTTGCTAGAGTGGTGTGCTTGAAATCAAGGGTTACTGTTCGCTTCTCCAACTCTGAGAGGGAAACGTATCATTATCGGTGTTGTTCGGGGTCTAAATGGCTCCGAATTCCAGTTTTCCGAGAGGCCAGCGACAGAGCTAGGCTCAGGGCCAGATCGCCTTCTGCCAGATTCCATCAGGTAGGTTAAGTGTTCTGGTAGCACCTCGGCAGCCTGGGGCACAATTTCATCCATGGCTCCCATAGCAATCCTACTCACCCCGGGATCCCATAGGCTGTGAAGAGCAATTGAACAGCTGCGAACAGCAGTTATTAGCTCATTTGTTCCTAAAGGGTATATTTACCAGGGCTTTTGTGTGTGTATGTGTGCGTGCAGATTTTTTCTTTAGTTTGTTTTGGTTCCAAATATATAATCTCCACTAGATGCTAAGAGGAAAATGTAATTTTATTAGGGAAAAACAAACAAACAAACAAACAAAACAATCACCTCCTTAAAGAGCAAAGGAAAGAAATGCTGTAACTTACAAGCCCCTGAGCATTAAAAGCGAGACACCCTGACAGGCTAAGAAAGATACAGATGTTTTTTAGCCCACAACCTGCCAGGAGGAGCCTAGAAACAGGGCCAACCTGCAGACCTACAGCCAAACCATGCAAGAGCACTGCAGCTTCCTCCCACCCTTAGGGGCTGGGGCACTTGGGCAGTACAGGACCAGAGCCCCTCCATTCCATGCTGATAACGACACCCTGGTGCAAGCGGCAAACCGGCACTGCAAGTACATTTAGAATCAGAGACTCGAGGCTGGGTTTCCAGCCATGTGATAAGAGAGGCTGGCTGTGTTTTCTAGAACCCTGAGTTCCTTGACGATGCCTTGGAGCTACCCCGGCTGGGGAAGAGGCAGATGAGCAGACAGGCACTGACCCCTCCCCTCCAACTCTGGGTCCACCCAGAGGTAGCTCTGCTTTCGTCTTTTCTGTATGTTGGGCTTTTATGTCAGGTTTCTTCTGGAGGGTGAAAATCAGAGGGTAAGAAAGTTTGGGAGAACATTAATCTAGTCACACTCCCTTGTTTGCAAAACTGAAAAAGGAGGCCCAGAAAGGGGAAGGCGGAGGGCCCCAGAGCTGGGCTAGAGCAAGGCTGGTGCTAGGAAGGAAGTCTCCAGATGCCTCAGCTGGGACTTCAGTCATTCCACGCGCCGTGTTCTGCCAACTGTCCTGGGAGCACAGGGCACAGTCAAGCTGTGGCCATCTCAAAGGCCACCCTCCCTAGCAGCCTCGAGACCTGAGCCCGGGATGACAGAGAGGCTGGGGTTCAGACCAAGGGTCGAAACAACTACGGCCTGTGGTTCTCTCACATGACAGCTCATCCACCTAACAAGTCAAGACTCATGTAAGAAAGACAGTTATTTCAGAGGGAGAAAGAGAGGTATATACCAGGTAGACTCACCTGGGGAGCTTTAAAAAATAGATATCTGGGTTCCACTCGAGAGACTCAGCCAATGAGCCTGGGGTGTGGCCTGGCTGAGGGGGATGTTTCAGGTAAGTACAGCTCACCAGATAAATATACTATCAGTCAAGATCCACAATACCTGCGCTAGGGAAGCAGCCAGCAAACTATACCCCACGGGTCAAATCTGGCCCACTAGGATCTGTGAGTAAGGTCTTACTGGTGTCCACTCACATTCATTCATTTACACACCAACCACGGCTGCTTTCGCACGACAGCAGCAGAGCTGGGTAGCTGTGAGTGAGACAGCAGAGCCTGCAACGCCCAAAACGTTCACTATCTGGCCCTTAGCAGGGAAAGTCTGCTGACTCCTGTGCTGGAGACATTCCATTTTGGGACAAGTTCTTTTTCCTGCAGGTATTTCAGTATAGGTGTTTAATATCTTCTACAATGGAAGACTGTAAAACCCGCACGTCACTGAGCGAATCCAGCATCTGCTCTCGTCTCGCTTCTGCTCACGAGCACGGCCCTGCCCTCCCGTCACTGCCTGGCACGTCATCGGCACGGCGAGCTGGGCACGTGCTCTCACCTCTATCACCCCCGCTACAATAAACAGCACGCAGCTACTCCGACAAAGCAGCTGTGTTTAAAAAAAACAAAACAGTCTTAAAACCTTCTATTGTATACTTATTGAAAGCCAGGAGGATGGTATAGCCAGGTAGCAGGAAAAGGGAGGAAAAATGATTAGGTGATTCACATTCTGATTTCATTGTATTAAGGCAAAAGTTGGCTGGGCATGGTGGCTCATGCCTGTAATTCTAGCACTCTGGGAGGCCGAGGCAGGAGGATCGCTTGAGCCCAGGAGTTGGAGACCAGCCTGACCAAGAGCAAGGCCCTGTCTCTACTAAAAATAGAAAAATCAGAGGGAGGAGAGGGGAGTGACAAAAAAAAAGAAAAAGAAAGAAAGAAAGAAAGAAAAAATCAGCTAAGCATCCTGGTGCATGCCTATAGTCCCAGCTACTCGGGAGGCTGAGGCAGGAGGATCACTTGAGCCCAGGAGTTTGAGGTTACAGTGAGCTATGATTGTGTCACTGCACTCTACCCAGGGAGACAGAGTCTTGCTCTGTCTCAAAACAAAACAAAACAAAAGGTGAAAGTCAGCATTGTCAGCATTGCAAATAAATACAATAATGAGAGAGGAGAGTGTACTTCAGAGTCTGGGGGAGGGAGGAGAGACTTACCAGAGCTGAGCCGCTATCACCGGGTTGCTTGCTTTAAAGGAAAAACAGAAAGTTCTGTCATTCTGGAGAACTTTATAACTTTCACAACACAATGACAGGCAATGACCAGAATAGAGACGTCTGTGATCATCACAGTTCCACCCCGACCCAGGCGGATCTGCACTGTGGCTACTTCTGCTTTCCTGAGGGACAGTCAATTGCCCCTCCCGCCAATTCCCTCAGGAACCATCCCGAAAGCAGGTTCCCAGGGCCAGGCACGCTGGGACGCAGAGACAAAGACACAGTCCCTGCTCTCGAGGAGCCTGAGACAGAGAAGCGTGTGAAAGGAAAAACAGCACCAGGTGATAAAGGGTGAAATGCAAGCGTGAATCTGGACCGAGGGACCTTGGGCAGGTGCGAGAGCGCGTCCGTGTGGAAGGGGGCCGGGATGAAGCAGAGTTTATTCATCTATACTCCATTTTGTTTTAAAAAGTGGCAGAGAAAAATCATTAAAGGCTTCACGAAGAAGATGCTAGAACTCTGGCTGGAAAAAAAGTGTCAGAAAAATAAAGGAGAAAAAAGAAGACAGAGACCAGGAAGGAAAGTGGAGGAAAATGACAGAACCTAGGAGACCTCCAAAGCCATCTGCTGGGATCAAGCCATGGGATGCCCACTCCCCTCCTGCAAAAGCCACACCAGGGGTCTTTCCCTTCGTGCCTGCTCACACCTGTAGGGACTGGGTGCTCATTGCTGTCTGGAGGTAGCTCTTTTGATCTTTGGACAATTCTTCCTTACACAGGGCTATTTCTGGACGACTCTGACCCAGGGGACTACACACACAAGCACAAACCTCCTCACGGAGAAGCAGCCCTGGGAACAGAGGGAGTTCTTCCCCCCCCCCCCGTGCTGCAATCACCCTTCATCAACCCATCATCCTTCCCTGGACACACTCCCAACCTCTGGCCTTTCCGGAAGGTGAGGCCCTATTTCCTGGGCTGTGGGCATTTTTCCTTCACTAGTGTGGCTAAGAATTTCAGGCTGTCACGCTACTGCACTGGTGGTTCATAAAGGTAGGGTACAGATTCTGGAAGAGAGCAGGTGGGGGTACCAGGCCCCTGGGAGGCCCACTAAGTCCTGAGCTGTGCTAGAGGAACGTGTGGAGTAGCCACTACCAGCAAACCATGTATAGAAAGGGCAGGGCGGCCCAGAGTACAGAGAGCCCTTGCTGTAAGACAGCAAACAGTTTCCTGCTAACTGGGCGTCCTGCATGGAGAAGCAATCCACTGCAGAGAGAGAAGAGCTATGAGGTGGGACTTGGAGGCCTGGTCCAACGGAAATGAGCCCAGCCTGCTCTTGAACTGGCCGGGCTGCCACCGAGCCCCTGGCCTCATACGGTAAATGGCAGACAAGGCTTGGGGAGCTACAGAAAGGGGGAGGGGGCCGGCATTCTGGGGCCTGGCTCAACTTAAGGGTGAGCTGTGTTTGTACTGACAGTGGGAACTGAGCCAAATATCTACAAGTTCTGCATCTACTTGTACGTGGTCAGAATTCTGCTTAGCGGGAGCCTGGTGTCCCACGATGGTGGGAGGAAGGGACTGAGTTTCCTTTCAAGACACTGTATCTTGTATGGGCAAGAAAGGTGCTTCCCCATGATACTCCTGAGGTCCCAGGGCTTGGTCCCAGGTCTAAAAGCAGCACACAAAAGAAATATGGGAAAGGAGGAGAAACAAATGAGCACATCCAAAAGGGAAAGACTAATGACAGAGGGTGGCAGAGGTGGCCTGATTCCCATTAAGAGACACCCCTGGGACTTTTTTCAAAAGCTCCAGAGTGGAGCAGAACCACAAACAGTTTCTCCATAAGCTGTTTAACCAAGCTCCTTGGAGCTTAAGTGACCAAACCGTAATGTACAGCGCCCAGGCAGAATGAAACACACACAACCTTTGAACGTCGAATGTCTCCGGGACGGATAACGTTTACTCGGCTTCCTCTCAAAGGTGCTGGTCCTTCGTAACCTGGTGCCATGTGTAGCTTGATATTCTGTCCGCCCACTGGGAAGTAAATATTTTATGGCATGTTACCAATACCGGAATCTTGGTACATTATGTGTATTTTAAAGTACACATTTATTTCCAAGAGCTCTAAGTTACATTTCAACTTAGCTTGAAGTCATTTGGTAAAGACACACTAAGTTCAGTCTTCCATTTGGAAATAAAACCTCCTTTGCCAAATCCAGACTATATTATAAGGGCAGATATTTCCACCAAAGGATAATATCTGCAATTTAGGTACCTGCCTAAATTGGCTGCACAAATCAAGCAGGTCTGAGTACTTGGAACATTTGATTAAGAGAACATTCATTTACACATAAAATAACCTTTCATGGAACACACTGTGTAGACATTTCACTCATCTTTTAAAAGGCTGTTATTAATGCCCACTTAACTAAACCTTGGCTTTCCTTGCTATGCCAAGGGAAACATTACTTATTTCACCAAGGCTTTCTGGGTTTCAACCAATGTGACACCCAGCTATAGCTTCCAGGAGGCATGCTGGTTTCTTCTGATCTACTCACAACTGCTTCACTCCAGTTGCTCTTGGTTTATGACTTATGAGATGGAAGGAGCCACTTGCCACCTTCTCTGAGTGACTCCAAGGGGCAACCTCATCTCCAAACTTCCCTTTCCTTCTTAAACTTCTGGAAGAACACAAGGGCGCATGGTCTGGGCCAAATCCCGGGGTGGTTTTTTTCCCAGGAGGGAAAAGCCTGCCTTGGCCAAACACCCTGACCGTCCTTCCCGCCTCATTCCACCTCACGTAAACATCGCATCTCTGCTAACCTCTGCAGTTCTCACATTTTCCATTCTCCACAGAACCCCGTGATTAGATTCTTTCTCAAAAATGACTTCGTCTTTTTCCCCCAACTTGGAGCATTGAAAAATACATTCAAACAAAATTCTTTAAACAGAAGTACACAGCCATTTCCTTGCACAGTAGATAAATTCGAAATGAGCAAATCTTTTGGCATTTTAAATAGAGTTCAGGGACATGCCATGTGTGGGTAGAGGTTATGAAACCATGTGAAGTTTTAGATCTTGTAACTGCGATTCTCAGACCTGTAAACGTGCCTCGGAAACCAACCCTTGTCTTACACACACACACACACACACACACACACGTGCGCACTTATCGATTCTGACTGCAAAGGTCTCGGATCAGATCACCGATCCTCATTTTTAACAAGCACCCAGGGAGTTTTCATGCACTTTGAGAAACATGGTCTTAGAATCATAAGCAAAAATACACCAGAATAAGCCCTGTCTCTCTTCAGGCTCTTTTCAGGTTCAAATATTTACCGAACCTACCCTGGGTCACACACACACACACTGACATCTGCTTTCGTTCTGAATGGTCCCAAATTTCTTGACGTTGGCACATGAAAGGTAATACAGTAGTAGTTAGAAATTTAAGAGCCAGACTGCCTGGGGTTGAACCTCAGCTCTACCACTTACTGGCTTTGTAAGTGTGTCACTTTGGGCAACTTATGTCATGCCCCGGGCCCTAGTTTCCCTACCTGTAAAATGGAGATAATCAACCTACCTTACGTGAAGAGTTCTAGCGTGGTGCTGTCCAACAGAACTTTCTGCAATGATGCTTTGCCCTATGTCTGCACTGCCCAATGCAGTAGCCACTAGCCTCATATGGCTCCTGAGCACTTGAAATGTGGCTAGTGAGATGGAAGAAACACATTTAAAAATTCGTTTAATATTCACTCACTTCAACAGCCACATGTGACTAGTGGCCGCTGTAGTGGACAGCAGAGCTCTGGCTAAATGTCAGCTACTAACAAGTTTGTTATTATTAGTTCCATTTTATCAGTCAGGATATGGAGGCCAAAAGAGCTTTAGTGACTTAAGAAAGAAGTGGGGACGGGATGTGCAACCCACGTTTCTGGACTCAAATCCACTGCCCCATTCACCAAACAAAAAAACACCACAGTTGCCCTTCTTGGAAACACGTGACTCAGGTTGCAAAAAGAGGCTCCTCACCTGAATCTGAAGCGAGAGCCCAGCCTGATGAAGTCGGACCTATTGGACTTGCTGTTCCCCGGCGTCCGCAGTCGGAAGAACGCGTGGTGCTCAACCGCACACTTCCACAGGTGCTTGCAGGTCCTGGCACTGTCTAACCGGAACACAAACGTGTGCTCTTGCTCACGTCCCTGCAAGGGGAAGCACAGGGTCCTTGTCTGGGCATTTGCCACATCGATGGAGGATTATGCACAACCAGGGGGAACACGGGAGCAAGGCCTACCTGATCATCGTCCTCAACCACCACGAGTGTCAGTTTGCTCTTTTTAAAATCCATTTTGGTAATTTTAGGCCTGGTCAGAGAGAAAGCATTTTAAAAGCACAGCCTGCAGTAAAACGATCTACACATCAAACAGCAGTTTCCTTTCTACTTTTTAAGCTTAGATTGACTCAAAGGAAATCATTCATTCACATGTGATTATCCAGAAGTGCCAGTGCAACACCCACACACCCACAACCACAACGGCGCGGTGCGCTTGTACAACGACTCTGGGTGCTGCAGGTATCCCTCAAGAATCAGCCACCACACAGAATTCCACCACAGAATAGGAAAAGACATTTTTAATATTAGACAAAACTAAATTACCAAAAGAATAAGCCTATTTTGTTAGCTCCTTCAAAGATTAATATGCCTGTCGGCGTCAGTCCCAGAGAATATTCACAGCCATCTCTTCCCTACAAACAAACGAAGTGACAGTCGGTAGAGGGTTCTAACAGGTCGTCACAGAGCAGAAAGCAAAAACAGTTTCCTCACCACAAGTTACTTTCTTTGTACACTGTTTACACATCTTTCAGTAACAGCAAAACCGAATTACTTAAACGCACACAGTTCTTACCCTGACAACGTGCATGTCTACCCCATACATTTCCAGCCACTTCGCTTTATTCAGATAGGAGAGTTCCGCCTGGGCAGGGCTCTTTCCCCTTAGAAAAATCAACGGAAATACATGTAAACTGCGACTCGGTACACCCACAGGATTCTGAAGGGCACGGCCACGCTATGGAACTTTATATGGCAATTAAAGCAATGAGGGATGCTGGATTACAATAATGCACGAAGATCTCCAATAATACTGTTAATTGAATAGAAAGATCACAGAACAGTATTTATGATCATTTAAGGAAACAAGACAATGTTGTCTCGTGTAGATATGTGTATGTGACTGCAAAGGGAAGAGGCTGGAAGAATACACAACAGACCGCCAACGATGGCTTCCTGCAGGGAGGAGAGTGGGTGCGTATTTGTGTGAGTAGGGTGGGGCGGGGCAACTACAGCCACTCGCTTCTGTGTTGTTACAGTGTTGCACGGTGAGAATGCACGAATGCCACCTTTCATTAAAAAATTCACAGGAGCTTTTCATAATGACTAAGGGACAAGAGGAAGCCACGCTAATTTCCACAGTCCAAGAGTGACTTGCAACAGGCATTGTTTTGGGAAGATGGGATGGGAGCAGGGAAAGGTTAACATCTGGGAAATCACTAAGTAAGAGACAGAGTTAGTAGTCCAAGCACAAAAGTGGTGACTGCAGGGGGAATGGAGAGAAAAAAACCAAAGGGATAAATGACTGAGCTGGACTTGGGCGTGAGAGGTGCCCAAATTTGATAACCAAATTTCCTGAAATGTAGCAACACGTGGTCTCAAATGTGTGTGTTACTATTCAATGCAGTGTATTTCTAAAATGTTTGCTCTAGCAGGTTCAGGCCCTGGAGTCGTCAGAGACACAGGTATGTGGGAGTGTGTTAAGGCAGCATCCCCTCCATATCCACACCTGGCGTGTCGCCAGGATGGCCATGACACCCCTGGCCACAACAAGCAAATCAGAACCAGGCTCTGTATTTCAGAGACAGAAAAAGAGTATAGTTTGGTTCTTGTTGCACATCCCTCAAAAGAGAGATGACATGTGGGCCTTTGGAGGAACAAGACGGAAGCACAGGAAAGAAGTTAAGAGTTGGAGCTGCAGTTTTACAGTCACCCATTGAGCAATTCTATTGGTGGATAAAGGAGTCTGACAAATGCTTATATATCACAAAATTAAATATATCACAATGCTAGACGGTAGCATCAAGGTACCTGCACTCTTTCCATCTCTGGAAGATATCAAATTCCATTGCTTCTGTCTGATTTGGAATGAACCGAAACTCAGACACAAGCTCTGGTGTGTGTTCTGGAAGCTCGCACTCCCCAAGCTCCGCTGCAAGTTTCATAAAAGGGAGGAAAACAGAAGACATTGAATGCTTTCGGTTATTGCTGCAACCAGGTCCAAAGGCACTTTGCATGATTATAAACCACAGGTACCCCCTGATGTATCTCTCTCTCCTTCCAGAAGGATCTGTCATTTGATAGCCATATATATACTCGAAATCCCCAAGAAGCATTCTAATGCCCTCCCCATCGGGTGATACACCATCGTCTTAGTTATTACTGTCTTTCTCCCCACTGTTTCTCCCACCGAAGGAGGCCCCAATTACATTTCCCCCCATGAAGTGGTAGAACCCTGAATTTGCAATAAAAGGCAATTGCAGGGAATGAGGACCTGCCTAGAAACATCCATTTAACAAGGCTCTCGTTAAGGGTAGGTCAGAGCAGCACTTCAGGGGCTGCAGTGCTGGAGAGGATGGATCAAGAATTCTGTACATGCAGAACCCAGGGGGGAAATATGGAGGGAGGGAGGGAGGGAGGGAGGAGGAGGAGGGAGGAAGGAAGAGAATCAGGGAGGAGGGGTAAGGGATGCGGGAGCAACTGCGCCAAGTCAGGCAGAGCCTGGGAGGGAGACGGTTGTGCAGCAGCCACACGCATGAGCAACTCCAGCAAAAAGCCCAAATGGTGCCACGTGGCCCTTGCTCTAGCCAAGTCCCCCACAGAATGGAGGGCCAGAGGACACGGGGCACCTCCCTTCAGGGCGGAGAAAACCCATTCTCCCCACGCCCACCCTGCAGCTCAGGAGGCAGACTCCAGAATGAACAGGAACCTCCAGGGATCCCTCGTACCCGGCCACACCACAGACCGACAGCACTGACAGCCCCTGGGAGCTGACTCGACACGCAGAATCTCGGGCCCCGCCCCAGACCTACTCGAGCAAGACCTGTCGTTTAACAAGATGCCCAGGTGATTGTCAGGAAAGCGCTAATCTACGACAGTGGTTTTGCACTTGAGCGTGCATCCAAATCACCTGGTGGGCTCCTTAAAACATGCAGCTGGCCACCCCACCCCACCCCCCGCCCCACCAGAGTCTCTGATTCCGTAGGTCTGGAATGAGGCCCGAAAAAGTGCATTTCTAACAAGTTCCCACGTGGCGATGCTCTGGGAAACACTTTGTGATAACCTCTGCCTCACACATCAAACCCCAGCAACCGACCAAGCGGGACCCGCCTGAGCCCCTCCAGTGACAGCCACTTGCTATGCATGCAGCACCCCTTTTCGCCACCCCTGAGAGCCATGCTGGGCCTGGCAGGGGCTTCTAACTATTCCAGTCCCTCAGCCCATTTTCAGGAGAGGAACTCCAGCTGGCTTGCAGGAGTAGATAAAACATCCCTGTCTGTATGGAGGAAGCAGTAACAGCCAACTCAGAGGGATGGCGGGAGAACTGTACGAGATGTCAGACACAGAGTGGGGACCTGGAGAACGTCTCATCTGATGGCAGCCCCTAGCCTACACCTGCAACTCTGAATTGGACTGTAGCCCCAAGACCAAGGCCAGGTGGTCTGGGGCAGGGCATGCAGAGGCATGGTGCCTTGCACAAAGGCACAAATGCAGACTCTGTTCTGGAAATAACATTTGCCCAGAAAAGGCAGGGGGCTGGGCTCCCAAGGTCAGAGGGCACCACTGACCTCTGTCCAAGAAGTCACTCTGAACTAGGGACCTGGCAAGGCCAGAAGGGCCGTCTAGTCTGGGAAGACATTCCCGGGATATGATGCCCCCTTCCCCTGCACCCAGGGGCCAAAGTGAGACGACAGAATCCTGCACTAAGCAGTGTTTCTGGACCAGACAGGCTTAATTGTGCCTAACACAGCAAATCCCACCAACTGACCAAGCACTGGAGGATGGACAGACAATGACAAGGTTTCCCCAGTGTGTTCAGACTGGGCAAGGGGGCCGGTGTCCCATCTCACCATTATTGGACTTAAACAGGCCTGAATGATGCCTGCCTTCCAGGAATCTGCTGGAAAAACTTGACACATCACTCAGGCTGCAACCTCTGCAGCCAGGCCCCAGCTCCAGGGAGGCTGTGCGAGGTGTGGAAACAGCTCAGACACAGAACAGCTGGAATCCCAGCTCTACTATATGCTAGCTGTGTGGCCTTGGGCAAGTCACTTAACATCTCTGGTGCCTTATCTGTAAAATGGGAATTATTAAAAGCAGGAAACAAGACCACAGGCATGTAATAAATGACCTTCCTATTCATCATCCTTCCTTTTCCTTTTTTTTCTTTTACCTGGATTTTCAAATCTGCAAATTTAGCTCCCAAAGGAGTACAGCATCCCTGCAGGGCCACTGTATCACCACTCAGGAGGCACCATTAATCCAAAGACAACCACAGCAAGACATGTCTGCAAGGCTCGGACGAGAGAGACACACCCTTCACTCTACTTAAACCTGCAGACACTCTAGTGATCCTTAGCATGTGAGGCAAGCTGGCTCGGACGAGGCTGAAGGGAAAGCAGGCTGAAGCATTTACAGATGGGATGGGGAGGGGACACAGAGCCACAGTGTCACGAGAGCTTTCCCCTGTGTGTCTGTTTTCAAAGCCTTTTTATTTCTATTTGACATAACAATTGCATCTTAAATGACACTGATGTTGTGGGTAATTTCTCCAAGAAAGGCTCTGGGATGGCTGACTTTATTCTTGTCTGCCTCGGCTCTGGGGCAAGGTTCTGGTTCTACCAGAGCTGGACTTGGGGCACCACATAGGGATTGGGATGGTGATCTGTGTGCTTCATCCTCTCATCACTCAGGACAACACACAAGCTTGCAATATTGTGCCCATGGGTGGCCTTAGGAGGAAAACTTTCCAGTGGATTAACGGCCCCAGGTCTGACATGGATGCTCTCGTCTCATTAACTATATACTGTGACACCTACTGCTGGGCCGCCAAGCCTGAGGGTGTGACCTGTGGCAGCTGAGGAACTCCAGGGTGGATGAAGGCTACTTGCTGAGTTGGTGAACTCCATACCTGGCCAGGGTAGAGAGGCCTCCGCCATGTTCCCCAAGCCATGCATGTCCTATGGCACTTACCATAGGACTGTCCTACCAGAGAAACATGGCTATGAGGCACTGGGTGTTATATTTGGCGCAGATGGCTAGAGATGACATTATTGTCACCTCCACTGCCAGTGGCTTCAGACCACATGGGAGGCTCCCCCTCAATCCAAGTCTTGGGGATCTCTCCAACTTCATTCATTCAATTCACTCTGCACTTACTGAGCAGCTACTATACGCCAAGCCCCCATTAGATAATACGAATTTAAAGGTGACTGAGAAATGAAAGCATGGGGTAATGGGAGTATCCTGCAGCCATTAAAAACCATCTTTTTTTTTTTTTTTTTTTGAGACAGAGTCTAGCTCTGGTGCCCTGGCTAGAGTGCCATGGCGTCAGCCTAGCTCACAGCAACCTCAAACTCCTGGGTTTAAGCGATCCTCCTGCCTCAGCCTCCCGAGTAGTTGGGACTACAGGCAAGTGCCACCATGCCTGGCTAATTTTATATATATATATATATATATATATGTATATATATATACACACACACACATACATACATATATATATACACACACACACACATACATACATATATATATACACACACACACACATACATACATATATATATACACATACATATATATATATCTTTTAGCTGTCCAAATCAATTCTTTCTATTTTTAGTAGAGACGGGGTCTCGCTCTTGCTCAGGCTGGTCTCGAACTCCTGACCTCGAGCGATCCTCCTGCCTCGGCCTCCCAGAGTGCTAGGATTACAGGCGTGAAACCATCTTTATGAGTGCAAACATGACAAAACACATATACTAAAAACACCAAGTAAAAATATCTCATAAAAATTAGCTTATGACTCTACTCAGTATTACATTTTTAAAAATCCACTCAAAACTCATAGGTTGAAACTCTGGTTGTCTGTGGCTGGCAGGACGGTGGGTTCCTTCCTTCCTTCTACTTGCCAGGTTGTTGTGCTCTTGTCCTGATAGTCTGCAGTAAGCGTGTACTAATTCTATAATTTGAAGACACTTTTCAGATCAACTTTTAAAACTTGGTAAAACACAAAAGTGGGAAGCCAAATCTTATGGTGTTTATAAATAATTACTAGTTGTGAATGAATAATTCACAACCCAACATCATACTACATAATCCAACAGAAACCGATGCACACACTGGTAAACGAGTGCACAGCATATGTCTACCTGATGTACTAATGACATCCGGATGTGGAGTCACATGTTAGTATTCTTGTAATTAGTGCTAGAGACTTTAGCGGGTGTTTCCTATGCATTTCCAACTACAATCCACCAGGGCATCACACGGATAAACAGCCAATGTTGACGATCGTGCAGGCAAACCTCGTACCATGCAGTTCACACGCACATGCTAACGTCCCCCCATCAATGTTTTTAGCCTGACCTCTCTGAACCAGCCAGATTCAGATACCCAAGAACCTGCTGGAGCTTCTGACACCTCTCAGCCAAGAGGCCCCACGCAGACCGTCTCCCCCGCAGGAGCCCAACTCTTCTAACCACTCACCACTGCCAGCACCCACCCTCGGAAGCAGCCTGTGAGTCATCTAGGACTCCTTTCCTCTCTCAACACCCAAACCTCATCACCAAGTCCTTCTCCCTGTGCTGCCAATGCTGTTTCTTGGTGGCAGGGGTGAGGGGGAGTGTTGGGCACAGTCCCCACCCTAATCATTTTCCCTTTCCCCCTATTATCGCAGCACCTCCTCACTGTGCTCACAAGCCCCAGTCTGGGTCCTGTTCCAACCCCTTCTCCCCATAAACCAGCCTGGCCTTTCTAAAGCACACATCTGGCCAGGCCTGCCTCCCTCTTGACAGCCTTCCGAGGCAGCATTGCTGACCGCATGATATTCATGATCTTTAAGTGGAGTCCAGGGTCATCCACCTATCCATCTTCTTGAACTTCACCCTGCAACACCACACAGTTGCTCCTACCTCTCCACACTTTGGTGTTGTGCCCGGGTTCTTTGATTCACTGTCCTCTCCTCATCCCCGCACAAGCCTTCCCCTCCCAAGCCTCCTGCACATCTCTGTTCCCGAAGGAACCGCACTGTATTCTATGTCTACCTTCCTCACTGGACTGCAAGCTACTTGGGGACAGAGACTGTGTCATATTCATTAATATCCCCAAAGTTAACACTGGGCCTGATGCACAGGAAACATGCGTTTGTTGAAAAGAAAAGCAGTAACATTAAAATGCTAATTACTACTAAAGATTAATGTACCTTGTAGACAGAGAGCAGCTAACTCCACCGCTGTTTCATAGGGGCATTTCAATCTTGAAAAAAAGAAAAAAAATTAATTCTAAATAGGAACTTAAGTACTTATAACCATACAAAATGTCATTAAAATCATTTTTCAAAAGGCAGTGATATTTAGATAGTGATTTTTGCTGTCTACATTAAGGAATGCAAACAAGCTCACTAATACTACAAATTTCCCAAAGTCACCTCTCATCGTATAGCAAAATAACTCGGTGTAGGTATAGTTTCTATCAACCATGTAGGCAATTTTACTGAATTTGGTAAGAATGAAGAAGTTTAGAAAACAGAATGAAAAGCATCCCTTTGCCTTATTATTTTTAAACTAATTTTAAATTTATTTTATCTTGATATAGTACATGCGTCTTTTAAAGCTGCCTTCAATCTTTCTTAGAACACAAGGTCATAGTGTTAAAAATAAACACAGACACCATATCTAATGCTGCCAGGACAGCTGGCTACACTCAGAATTCTAATAAGTATAACCGAGGCAAAGCCATAGAAGAGTACTACTGCAAACCCTGTGATCTCAGTCATACTTAATATTTCAAATTTAGCTAGAAAAATAATAATGACATCCATTGGTATAGCACTTCATAGTTTTCAAAGCCTTTTCACATACATTATCCCTTTGGCCAATGCATCGAGTTTGCAAACCCCTAGGATGAGTGTTGCCAGCCCCCCTCGCCCCCACTCTCCCATTTTACAGATGAGGAACTGCGTGTTGAAGGGTCGTGCCCAAGGTCATCCCACATGGGTAGGAGGCAATGCTGACACTAGAACGTCATTCTGCTTTGAAGTACAGTAATCAGGCTGAAGTGCAGGTAAACTGCAAAGTACTGTACAAATGTAAGGTGTTGCCATTAATATTTTTCCAAACTGCAGACAATTTCTAGAGTTACAAGGCCTTTAGTATGAGGAGCACAGTATGGAAAGAGAGAGAGAGAAAGAAAGAGAAAGATATTAAAAAAAAATATACACATTCATAATACACACACCAACCAAAGATCTGTATTGCATGGCTGAATAAGGCAAATGTATACACTGTACAATCTTCTTGTTCTATAGAGTACGTTCCACGGAGATTTTTATAGCACAGATTCTACTGAGAGTTTGCAAATTCGGAAATTACATTTTAAATTTCCTTCAGATTATATTCAAAATCAGAATGTATTCCTGTCAACATCAGAAATTGTTTTTTAGACTCAATACAGCGTTAGTTTTTCATGTAATAGGAAATATTCAATACATATGCTGAAAAATGACACAATTATAAAAGCTATGACTGTTAAAATCTCCTATCTTTAAAATAAATTAATATTGCATGCGAAATCAACCGCTTCAGTGCCAATGTCTCTCGTGCTCAACAAGCATTGTTTGTAGCCAGAGGCCTAGTATTTAAAAACCATTTTTAAGGGGGAGAGAAGGAAGTGAGATGAGATGTCTAAACCTCTATCTGAATCAGAACACAATCTCTGTACATTACTTAAATGCAGATGGTGATGAATGAGACTTTTTGACTGTGCAAATACTTGTAAGTGTATACATACTAATAACGTATCTTGCTTGCAAATACGACAAAAGCCATTATGAATGGGACAGTGATGTGATCAGGGAGAGTTATTCCCAAATACACATCACTTAAGATATTAAATGCTCTTGGAAATGCTTCAAGCCATATAGTAATCATTTAAAATAGGATGATAATGACAGTGATACAAGTATTAGACTCACTTTACAATGCCTGGTGCACTTTTTTTTGAATTTTGAAAAGGGAACAAGGGTAAAAGAGTTAAAACAGTGAATTATTTTGAAATATACTATGATCTATCCCGGGTTAAGAGTTAGAACAAAAACATACTTACTTTCCAGAAAGAATGTCATGCCTGAGTTGTAAAACAAACAGGTACCTGACAAACATATACAAAAGTCAACAGAAGGTAACTCCTTCCCAGCCACTTCCAATCCCCAACTTCCCAGCACAAATCCCACCCCACCCACAACATGAATTGTGCATTGTAAAAAGGGAGTCCAAACCAAATGAGAACTTTGGTGGAAGCATCTCCTCTTGGGTTTCCAGGAAGGCATCCCAGAACCTAGCTAGGAAGGCAGGTGCATGTGGGGAATTTGCAAGATACTTGGAGGATGGAACATGGAACACTGCATGATCCAGTGGAGGCCTCCACAACCCCTCAGTGCTCGAGAAGAGAGCCGAACACAGCACACAGAGCGCGGCACACAGACATGCAACACGTCTACTGAGACAGGCATCGGGGGAGCCACTGGGTTTGGCTCTCAGCCAGTGCCACCAGCCCACTCTAGATCAGCTGCAGCTGACTGTAACAAAAAGTTTGCAGCTGACTATAGTCAGCAACTGCTTCAGGCTTTTTTTCCTGATGCAGTTTAGCTGCAGACTCTGTCTTTTAAAAAACAAAATAGGCACATGCGCACACACACATACACACAAAACAAGAAAAATCCTGGAATCGGACTGCAACCAGCTATAGGAGAACAAAAAACAGGAAGAGGCAGCAAATAACACCAGTGGGGTTTACTTAGGTAAAAAATAAATGTCTTGGCTTAAACAAGAGTGGTTTTTTGTTGTTGTTTTTTTAACCAGGAGCATGTGGGCATCGGAACCACTTACAGTGCTTTCTAAAAACCAAAGCTGCCCATGCTCTACTCCATCCCTGCACAATCAGACTCTCACATGCAAGACTGGCTCCCAGGAATCTGATTTGTTCAAAAGCTTCCCAGGTGTTTCTAATGCATACAACCCAGGTGAAAAACCACTGGTTTTGATGACAACTAGTTTCATAAAGGACTCTGAAGAGGAACACTAGAATTATTGTTTGTCAGAAATGGGGGGGGGGGAAGTGCACTAAAGGTTCTAGTGCATTCCAGAATGTTCCTGCTTCCTAAAAGGGGCTTGACTTCCACTGAACTTCACTTATGAAATTAAGGAAACTATCTGTATACTCGTATTAAGGGGGACACAGTGTTGACATGCCCAGAACTCCCAATTCCTATAGGAAAACCTAATTATAGAAACCCAGTTGGCTCTTCCTGTAGGGGAATGGTGATAACCAGTCAGTCTTTAAAGCATTCCTTAGGTGGTCATCTCCACGCTAGCAGCCACCACCATGGACCACCCAGCAGCCTATATGTCCCTAGTGAAATCCATCCCACAAACAATGCCAAGGAAGCCCTGGGGACATCAAAAGCAGGAAAAGGCTGAGCAGAGAATTTCACTGATGGAAGGGTGGCTGGAGAGAAACTCCACACTTAAAATGTCACTTAAGCTCTCTTTTTCTTCTACCCTGTTTCTGAAGTCCAAGAGATAAGACACAGGCAGACACAACATAAAAAAATTCAGTGGGGCTGAAAGATAACAGGAAGAGATTCTAACAACTTTGTTCTAATTAGTGCAGTTTTTTAAAAGAGAGGGTTCCTTATATTGTAACAATTTTGCAATCCCTTAAAAAAATAAGATGGCTCAAATCACCCTTGGTAAAAGGAAAAAAAAAAAAAGATGGCAATTTTGGACTAAGAAACACTCTCCCAGTATCTGTCTTCCCTTTTGTAGCTGAAACAAAAATAAAACACCACCGAACAACCAACCAATTTACCCAAGGTCCAAGAAAATAGAAGTGTGACAAGAAAATAAATCTCCTAATTTCTATTCACTAAGAAAAATGTCAAATTAAGCAAAGTTGTGGCTGTTCAACAGAATACAGAAGCAGAGGGAAAGTGGTAATCATTCCTGCTCAGAAACATAAAGACAGCAGACAGAAGGAGAGGCAAAGCCACAATTTAGAAGATCCAGAAATCACACAAAAGGCAAGTAGTACTGGGTGGGAATCTTGTTCTGCATTATGTCCTACCTTGTAAACTCTTCACGAAGATTGTTCGGTTCTGAAGAATAGTATTTAACTCGAAAGTGCAAAGCGTAAGCAGGTCCAACTAAACATGTGGAGATGGCAGGTTGAAGATGTTTTTCCCCAATTTTGAAGATCACAGAATGGACAAAAGGAAAAACACATTAACTCTAATAACACATTTCTTTCCCTGTACGTCGGGAGGGTGCAACTAGGCATGCAAAGGTAGTAAGTTCTTTTCAATCCTAGTTTGGAAAACAGAGCTGGACTTCTGTGTTGATTTAGATGGTTTAGCTAGTAACCTCATTCTGGAGGAAAACCCTAATGATCTAGATGAAATTACCAAGAGCTGATATTATACTTTCACCCCTCAGTGCCTCAATACTCCAAATTGGATACCTACTTTTTACAAAATACAACGTGGGCTAAAGGAAAGTGCTGCATAAACTGCAATTTTGTCATCTAAATTCTGTCATCTAAAAATACAGTAAAAATACCTTACAGTACTCTTAAGAGAATATACATTTTAAAAAATTACCCAAGCATGAACAAACAGCATTAAAGAAATGTGGTTACCACACCTGTAAGTTGGAAGAGCTGAAGCAGACTATCAAACAGCCCTCACTTTCTGAGGCTGGTTTGTAACTCATCAGAAAGGGAATATAATAGGTGTAAAGTCATGTTTCTGAATAGTATATTAATCAGTTCTCGTTGGCAGAGATGTCTGATTTCAAATGACAGCACAGTTGGTTTTTCAATATCTACTGAAAACTCTTATTCAAATTTTAAACTCTAACCTTTGGCCAGCCTTAAGAAATTAAAAATCATCCACTTAAAATGGAATCTATTTTAAAATGCTTCCAAGTTCTAATGAAAACACCCCAAAACATTGGCAAAGGAGTTTACTCTCAGATAAAAGAAATAAATGAGGAGGCTAAATTCTACTTACTTTTCATCTGCTTTTTTATGGGTTTGGAATGATCCAGCCAGTGCTGAGGGAAAGAAAAACATTTCTTTAGGAATCGTTCATCAGTGAGATTATACAGCCCTCATCGTTTCCTCCCCTACACACTTGAGTAATTCTGCCCATGAAAACCAGGGATTGGACCAGATCAAGAGTTCTAAGGCTGGGAATATGCAA